>NC_053026.1:468459550-468651877 GCF_003073215.2 Triticum urartu | reverse complement strand
ATGGCTAAGTGAGAGTGATAAAGCATTATAGTCCGGTTGCCTTGTTCGTTGTGCTGAGCACCTCCCTCGAAGGACCCAACAATGGGAAAAAGAGTGCTCAGGTTTATCCCGAACACCCCAGCACTCGTGGCATGGGGGTAGAAGCCGACGACTGGCCATCTCTCAGATTTGATAAACAGCCGCACAGAAGGTAATATTTTAAATTCAAACAAGCGTTGCATAGCGCATATGAACAAGTTTTCATAATAAAGGATCACAAGAGCAAGTTCATTCAAAAATTACATCTTTTGCACACTTGTCCGCCACAAGACGGGCACCCTTCAGGACACCCTCATAATACATTTCGGGGTGGCGATGCTACTTGCCCTACGGCGGCCCCTCCTTCACCAGCTTCTCAGCATCCATCTTGGCCCAGTTCACCTTCGCACGGGCAAAGGCCTGCCGTGCACCCTCGATGCAGACGGACCGCTTTATGGCCTCCAGCCGTGGATAGGCATCCATAAGCCGCCTCACCAGACCAAAGTAGTTGTTGGGAAGGGAGTCACCAGGCCACATCCGGACTATAAGGCCCCTCATGGCCTGTTTGGCCGCCTTGTGCAGCTCGACCAGTTGCTTCAACTGGTCGCTCATAGTCATCAGGTGTTCGGTCCCAGTATACTGAGACCAGAACAGCTTCTCCGTCGAGCTTCCCTCCTCAGCCTGGTAAAACTTTGCGGCATCCGACACGCTACGGGGCAAATCTGCGAATGCTCCTGGAGAGCTCCAGACTCGGGTAAGTAACAAGTAATTACTTTCACATGCTTTCTTTGCATATTGAATGCCTTACCGCTGCTATCTTCCTCATCGCCTCAATCTCTTGGAGGGACTTTTGGGCTTCAGCCTTGGCGCGGCAAGCTCAGACTCTCACGTCTTCGAGTCAAGCTCCAAAGCCTCGTGCTTCGTCACGAGAGCCTGGAGCTCTTGCTGCACCTCGCCCACCCGTGCCTCTTGCTTTTCCCGCTCGGTGCACTCCTTGTCCGCTTTGTCTTCGGCCTCGGACAACGCTTGCTTCAGGGTCGCCACTTCGGTCGTGGCCCCTGGCACATTCATGATGATCCTGTCATTTCGCAACCACATTTTTGTTTATATATATAGACAAGGTATTACTTACCTTTGTTCTCCTCGAGCTGCCACTTGGCAAGGCCGAGCTCTTTCTCGGACCCCTCGAGGTCCTGCTTCAGTGCGGCGACCTCCGCAGTCAATGCGGCAGAGGTCAGCATCGAAGCCTGCATACGCATACAGACATACTTATATTAGAATCCTGCATATATTATTTGATCCTCTATTCGACTTTTCTTTGTGAACACCAAACAGAGCATCAGGGGCTACTGTCTATGCGGTAATATTTTTCCTATATTTTAAATACTTACCTCAAAGCCTGTTAGAAGGCTGGCACAGGCTTCAGTCAGTCCGCTCTTGGCGGACTGAACCTTCTTGATCACCGCACTCATAATAGTACGGTGTTCTTCGTCGATGGAAGCACTGCGAAGCGCTCCCAGCAGGTTGTCCGGTGCCTCTGGATGGACAGAGGTCACTGGCACGGGCGTCTTGCCCCTTTTGGAAGGGGGCCGCATGCCCGAGTCCGGAACCACTGGAGGTTCCGGCGCGGTGTTCGGCTGCTGAGAGCCGAACTTGGAGCCCCGGGTGTTGGAAATATGCCCTAGAGGCAATAATAAAAGATTATTATATTTCCTTGTTCATGATAATTGTCTATTGTTCATGCTATAATTGTATTATCCGAAAATCGTAATACATGTGTGAATACATAGACCACAATGTGTCCCTAGTGAGCCTCTAGTTGACTAGCTCGTTGATCAACAGATAGTCATGGTTTCCTGGCTATGGACATGGGGATGTCATTGATAACAGGATCACATCATTAGGAGAATGATGTGATGGACAAGACCCAAACCTAAGCATAGCACAAAGATCGTGTAGTTCGTTTGCTAGAGCTTTTCTAATGTCAAGTATCATTTCCTTAGACCATGAGATTGTGCAACTCCCAGATACCGTAGGAGTGCTTTGGGTGTATCAAACGTCACAACGTAACTGGGTGGCTATAAAGGTGCACTACGGGCATCTCTGAAAGTGTCTATTGGGTTGGCACGAATCGAGACTGGGATTTGTCACTCCGTATGACGGAGAGGTATCTCTTGGGCCCACTCGGTAATGCATCATCATAATGAGCTCAATGTGACCAAGGGGTTGGTCACGGGATCATGCATTACGGTATGAGTAAAGTGACTTGCCGGTAACGAGATTGAACAAGGTATTGGGATACCGACGATCGAGTCTCGGGCAAGTAACGTACCGATTGACAAAGGGAATTGAATACGGGATTGATTAAGTCCTCGACGTCATGGTTCATCTGATGAGATCATCGAGGAGCATGTGGGAGCCAACATGGGTATCTAGATCCCGCTGTTGGTTATTGACTGGAGAGGCGTCTCGGTCATGTCTGCGTGTCTCCCGAACCCGTAGGGTCTACACACTTAAGGTTCGGTGACGCTAGGGTTGTAGAGATATTAGTATGCAGTAACCCGAAAGTTGTTCGAAGTCCCGGATGAGATCCCGGACGTCATGAGGAGTTCCGGAATGGTCCGGAGGTAAAGATTTATATATAGGAAGTCCAGTTTCGGCCATTGGGAAAGTTTCGGGGGTCACCGGTATTGTACCAGGACCATCGGAAGGGTCCTGGGGGTCCACCGGATGGGGCCACCTATCCCGGAGGGCCCCATGGGCTGAAGTGGCGTGGGAACCAGCCCCTGGTGGGCTGGTGCGCCCCACCCAAGGGCCTAAGGCGCCTAGGGTTGGAAACCCTAGGGGGCCGTTGCCCCCTGAGGGGGCATGCGCCCCCCTGGTTGGAAACCCTAAGGGGGCTGTTGCCCCCAGGGGCCGCCGCCCCCCCCCTTTAGATGGGATCTCCAAGGGGGCATGCGCCCCCCTAGCCCCTATATATAGTGGAGGGGAGGGAGGGCAGCCACACCTTGCTCTTGGCGCCTCCCTCTCCCTCCGTAACACCTCTCCTCCCCGCTTGTGCTTGGCGAAGCCCTGCCGGGATCCTGCTGCATCTACCACCACGCCGTCGTGCTGCTGGATCTTCATCAACCTCTCCTTCCCCCTTGCTGGATCAAGAAGGAGGAGACGTCTTCCCAACCGTACGTGTGTTGAACGCGGAGGTGCTGTCCGTACGGCACTTGGTCATCGGGGATTTGGATCACGGCGAGTACGACTCCATCATCCCCGTTCACTTGAACGCTTCCGCTCGCGATCTACAAGGGTATGTAGATGCACTCCTATTCCTCTTGTTGCTAGAATACTCCATAGATTGATCTTGGTGATGCATAGAAATTTTTTAATTTCTGCTACGATCCCCAACAGTGGTATCAGAGCCAGGTTTATGCGTAGTTTCTATGCATGAGTAGAACACAAAGCAGTTGTGGGCGTTGATATTGTTAATTTTATTGCCGTTACTAGTATTTTCTTGATTCGGCGGTATTGTGGGATGAAGCGGCCTGGACCAACCTTACACGTACGCTTACGTGAGACCGGTTCCACCGACTGACATGCACTAGTTGCATAAGGTGGCTGGCGGGTGTCTGTCTCTCCCACTTTAGTTGGATCGGATTCGATGAACAGGGTCCTTATGAAGAGTAAATAGAAATTGGCAATTCACGTTGTGGTTTTGGCGTAGGTAAGAAACGTTCTTGCTAGAAACCTATAGCAGCCACGTAAAAACTTGCAACAACAATTAGAGGACGTCTAACTTGTTTTTGCAGCAAGTGCTTTGTGATGTGATATGGCCAAAAGTTGTGATGAATGATATATGTGATGTATGAGATGTTCATGTTCTTGTAATAGGAATCACGACTTGCATGTCGATGAGTATGACAACCGGCAGGAGCCATAGGAGTTGTCTTAATTTATTTATGACCTGCGTGTCAACATTAAACGTCATGTAATTACTTTAATTTATTGCTAAAGCGTTAGCCATAGTAGTAGAAGTAATAGTTGACGTGACAACTTCATGAAGACACGATGATGGAGATCATGGTGTCATGCCGGTGACGACGATGATCATAGCGCCCCGAAGATGGAGATCAAAGGAGCGAAATGATAATGGCCATATCATGTCACTATTTGATTGCATGTGATGTTTATCATGTTTTACATCTTATTTGCTTAGAACGACGGTAGCTTAAATAAGATGATCCCTCGAATTAATTTCAAGAAAGTGTTCCCCCTAAATGTGCACCGTTGCGAAGGTTCGTTGTTTCGAAGCACCACGTGATGGTCGGGTGTGATAGATTCTAACGTTCAAATACAACGGGTGTAAGCCAGATTTACACACGCAATACACTTAGGTTGACTTGACGAGCCTAGCATGTATAGACATGGCCTCGGAACACAGAAGACCAAAAGGTCGAGCATGAGTCGTATAGAAGATACGATCAACATGAAGATGTTCACCGATGTTGACTAGTCCGTCTCACGTGATGATCGGACACGGCCTAGTTAACTCGGATCATGTTATACTTAGATGACTGGAGGGATGTCTATCTGAGTGGGAGTTCATTTAATAATTTGATTAGATGAACTTAATTATCATGAACTTAGTCTAAAATCTTTACAATATGTCTTGTAGATCAAATGGCCCACGTTGTCCTCAACTTCAACGCGTTCCTAGAGAAAACCAAGCTGAAAGACGATGGCAGCAACTATACGGACTGGGTCCGGAACCTGAGGATCATCCTCATAGCTGCCAAGAAAGATTATGTCCTAGAAGCACCGCTAGGTGACGCACCCGTCCCACAGAACCAAGATGTTATGAACGCTTGGCAGACACGTGCTGATGATTACTCCCTCGTTCAGTGCGGCATGCTTTACAGCTTAGAACCGGGGCTCCAAAAGCGTTTTGAGAGACACGGAGCATATGAAATGTTCGAAGAGCTGAAAATGGTTTTTCAAGCTCATGCCCGGGTCGAGAGATATGAAGTCTCCGACAAGTTCTTCAGCTGTAAGATGGAGGAAAATAGTTCTGTCAGCGAGCACATACTCAAAATGTCTGGGTTGCATAACCGCTTGACTCAGCTGGGAGTTAATCTCCCGGATGACGCGGTCATTGACAGAATCCTTCAGTCGCTTCCACCGAGCTACAAGAGCTTTGTGATGAACTTCAATATGCAGGGGATGGAAAGGACCATTCCTGAAGTATTTGCAATGCTGAAATCAGTAGAGGTAGAAGTCAAAAAGGAACATCAAGTGTTGATGGTGAATAAAACCACTAAGTTCAAGAAAGGCAAGGGTAAGAAGAACTTCAAGAAGGACGGCAAGGGAGTTGCCGCGCCCGGTAAGCAAGCTGCCGGGAAGAAGCCAAAGAATGGACCCAAGCCCGAGACTGAGTGTTTTTATTGCAAGGGAAGTGGTCACTGGAAGCGGAACTGCCCCAAATACTTAGCGGACAAGAAGGCCGGCATCACGAAAGGTATATGTGATATACATGTAATTGATGTGTACCTTACCAGTACTCGTAGTAGCTCCTGGGTATTTGATACCGGTGCGGCTGCTCACATTTGTAACTCAAAGCAGGAGCTGCGGAATAAACGGAGACTAGCGAAGGACGAGGTGACGATGCGCGTCGGGAATGGTTCCAAGGTCGATGTGATCGCCGTGGCACGCTACCTCTACATTTACCTACGGGATTAGTTTTAAACCTCAATAATTGTTATTTAGTGCCAGCTTTGAGCATGAACATTGTATCAGGATCTCGTTTAATTCGAGATGGCCACTCATTTAAATCCAAGAATAATGGTTGTTCTATTTATATGAGAGATATGTTTTATGGTCATGCTCCGATGGTGAATGGTTTATTCTTAATGAATCTCGAGCGTAATGCTACACATATTCATAGTGTGAATACCAAAAGATGTAAGGTTGATAATGATAGTCCCACATACTTGTGGCACTGCCGCCTTGGTCACATAGGTGTTAAACGCATGAAGAATCTCCATGCAGATGGACTTTTAGAGTCTCTTGATTACGAATCATTTGACACGTGCGAACCATGCCTCATGGGTAAAATGACCAAGACTCCGTTCTCAGGAACAATGGAGCGAGCAACCAACTTATTGGAAATCATACATACTGATGTGTGCGGTCCAATGAGTGTTGAGGCTCGCGGTGGCTATCGTTATGTTCTCACCCTCACTGATGACTTGAGTAGATATGGGTATGTCTACTTAATGAAACACAAGTCTGAGACCTTTGAAAAGTTCAAGGAATTTCAGAGTGAGGTTGAGAATCAACGTGATAGGAAAATCAAGTTCTTGCGATCAGATCGTGGGGGAGAATACTTGAGTCACGAATTTGGCACACACTTAAGAAAATGTGGAATAGTTTCACAACTCACGCCGCCTGGAACACCTCAGCGTAATGGTGTGTCCGAACGTCGTGATCGCACTCTATTAGATATGGTGCGATCTATGATGTCTCTTATCGATTTACCGCTATCATTTTGGGGCTATGCTTTAGAGACTGCCGCATTCACTTTAAATAGGGCTCCATCGAAATCCGTTGAGACGACACCATATGAATTATGGTTTGGGAATAAACCTAAGCTGTCATTTCAAAAAGTTTGGGGATGCGATGCTTATGTCAAGAAACTTCAACCTGAAAAGCTCAAACCCAAGTCAGAAAAATGCGTCTTCATAGGATACCCTAAGGAAACCATTGGGTATATGTAACATCCCAAATTTTCAATTTGGAATGTTATACACTAGATCATCATGCATAGCATATTTTCATGCATTTTGGTTGATCCCAGAAATTTCACGCAACTCAAGGACCTTCGGAGAGAGTTGGAGATTTCGTTATTTTCATATTTGAGAGTTTTCTCAAATTTGAAAAGAGGATCATTTGATTTATTTATTTCATCTTCAATAATTTTCCGATATCAAAAAAATAAGAGAGGGAATAATATGAATTTCCCAAAATTTAGGAAAAATGAAGATTTAATAAATCGATCAAATTTTGATTTTGCCGGAGTTTTATTTGCCTTTTATTTGGATAGGGAAAAATGCGCGTTTTCAAAAATTGCATTTTAGGTCCGGAGTAAAGTTCATTTTGTTCGACTCATTTTTAGGAGTCGGGGAAAATTTACTTTAGGTTTTTCGGAGTTCTTTTTCTTTGTTTTTCTGCGCGCGGAACTATTTAGGAAAAAAAAAGGTGAGAACCAGCGCCCGCCTGGGCCAAGGCCCAGCCAGCAGGCCGGCCGGCCAGGCCCCAGCCGCGCGCGCGCAGGCGCCAGGCGCCAGGCGAGGCCGCCGCCTCTTCGCTCGAGGCCGAGTCCCAGCGGGACTTAGGCCGGTTAGCCCCCCCCCCTCTTTCCTTGTTTCGTTTTCCTATTCCTACTCTATTTCTTGTCCCCTACCCCAAGTAACCCCCTCCCCTCACCAATAAAATACCCCCACACCCCCCCTCTCCTCACATCAAAAACCCAAGCCCTCTCCTCCTAAGCCGCAGCAAGCAGCAGCGCGCGCCCCAGCCGCCGCCTCTAGCCGCGCCGCCTAGCCGCCGCCGCCGCCGCCGCCGCCCGGAGCCCGCCTCCCGAGGTAGCCGCGCCTTCTTTTTCCTCGCCCCGGTCCGGTTTTTCCTAAAAGAACCGTTCCGTTTTCTCTCTGATTCTTTCTTTTTCTTCCGGTTTTTGTTCCGGTTTTCTTCCGAAACCCTAGATCGGTTTTCCGTTTCTTTTCGGTCTTTTCTCCGAAAACCCTAGATTAGTTTTCTTTCTTTTTTCGGACCGTTTGTCTCAACGAACGTGATCACCGATTTTTCCCGGTTAATGACGCCCGTTCGTTTAACCGTTCATCTCTTTCTTTTTCGTCGGATTTAGTCTGCGATCGTGATCTCAGATCCGATCTTCGTTCTAGTCTTTCTTCCTGCTCGTTTATCGGAATCAGGTGATTCAAGCGCCTGGAGTTTCATTTCGAAACCGCCGTTCCGTCTAATAAACTTAACAAGTTTTTGCCCCGGTAAAATTTGACCTAGTTTCAACTTGCTAGAACCGAGTTGTTTTCTTCCGCCGTTTGTTTTCCGTTTCTTTGTTCGGTTTTTTTCTTTCTTTGCAACCGGAGTTCTTAAGTTGAACTTTCTGGTTCGTTCTCTTGTCCGAGTTTTACCTGTGCATTAGATGAGTACTTATTGTATGCTTGTTGTTTGTCTGTGATAGATCACCTGGATTGCGCCGCCTGTTACTTCGAAACCCTAGGTCTCGCGGATCATCAGCAAGGCAAGTAACACTTTGATCATACCTTTTCTACAACCCATGTTTTATTGCATTAGATCAATCCTCTCACATTGCATGATTAGGATCTAATTAAATTGTGGGATGGGAAGTAGATGAGGTAGTACCTATTACCTGTATTATTATGAAACCTTTGGGAGTTACTTCTACGTTTGCTTATTATGCCATGCTATGCTAGTAGACGTGGATTGGGTGAGTGATATCCATGACAGATGTGAGTTGATAATTTTAATGGTTTATCTAAGGTGGCAACTTAAACACACATCTGGGTGGATTGAGGCACCTGATGTCTATCAGGACTTGCCTGTTTTTTTGGACCGCCACCCAGGCTCAAAGGGATCATAAGATCTTTCATGCTAGAAACTTCCGTGTGCAGCCACAAGCCATTATGGGCTCTGGCATAGTTGACTAAGTTGTGCGAACTCTTACAGTGGTAGACTAGCAGATGTAGGGGATGTAGGTGTACCGGTCTACCCGATCGTAAGGTGCTAGCGCTTCTGAAAGACTATGTCTCGGTCATCCGTCGTTTCTCAAACACCGTGTAGTGCGAGAAAACAAACGGAGGCGATCGAGTCATGTGGGGAAAAGTGCGCAAACCTCTGCAGAGTGTACAAACTAATCATGATTAGCCGTGTCCCCGGTTATGGACAACTTGAGTATCTAGTACTTGAATATCATGTGAATCTCAACATGTTACTTCTAATTAATGTTGTTGGGTTTTAATTGTTCACTTAATTGGGATTGAGAATGCTGTCAACCATTCTCAATGTTTCACAACCACCATGATAGTTAAATAAATTTATTCCTTTGCAGTAGGGAAAAACTGGCTTTACGCAAAACTGTAACCATAGAGCTTTCCACCAGCCATATATGCATATAGTATAGCTGTTTCATTCCATTACTCTCTATGTGTTACATTGCCAGCATATTCCATGTGCTGACCCATTTTCGGGCTGCAACTTCTCATGTTGCAGACTTTTCAGACGACGAGTAAGGTGCTTTTAGGTCGTGGTTCTATACTCAGTGATGCCGTTGGAGTTGATGGACCCTTTTATCTTCCGAGTCATCCGTTGTTATCGACACTAGATGGCCTTAAGCCATTTTTATTGTAATAAGTTCTCTTTTGAGACAACGATGTAATAAGTGTGTGATTGCCACTCTGCTATAAATCCTTCGATGTACTGTGTGGTGTCAGCATTACTGATCCAGGGATGACACCTGAGCACAGAGCACTTGATCCATTCGGGTCGGGTCGCTACAGAGATGGTATCAGAGCACACGCTGACTGTAGGACACGACCACTAAGTTAAAGCCATAGATCACCATTCTCTTCTCATTTTCTAACTCCTCATCTTTTCTACTCTTTTAGGATGACGCACGCGAAGATTAAGTACGCCCAACCGGATGAAGGCACACCTTTTGGATTTCACCTGAAGGAAGTCACCAAGTACCTGAACATTGGATTACCAAGCTTCACGGGAACCTTCAACGCCACTCTGCCTGAAGAGGAGCGCTGGAAGATTCAAGCTCACGTTCAGGGAAGGACATTCGCGCCAATCACAAAGCCCATAGATAGTGTTTTCAATGCACCAACCTGGAGTCTGGGAAGGAGCATGGCAGCTCATATCACCATAGGACGCATTGGAGAAGTTTACCAAGAAGACCTCAAGGACACTATCTACCAGATTTGCGGACGCCGAGACGAACAATGGGAGTTAGTCAGCACCAAGAAGGATAGGTCCATTGCATCTTTCATCCAGGAGTTAAACCAGCACATTCGACGCCACGAGAACCAGATGTGCAATGATATGATAGAGTTGAAGAATGCAAAGGCAAGGATCATCGAGCTAGAAGGAGAACTGAAGTCTACACGCAAGGACTACATGGACGAGATCATAGCTCTAGCGAGACACAATGGCGATCTTAAGCAGGAGATTGAAGAACTCAAGAGAAAGTTAGCATCCACGGAGGAAGACGAGTACGTCGCATGTCCGGACAACTACATCATCATCGACGACACCGATTCGGATCCAAGTGAACCCGACTTTGAAGACGAGGCTGGAGCAGATATCATGGAGTCTTCCACCGGTTCAAATTTCTAGATGACCACCGGATAGTAGTAGTATTCCCCCATGTAAACACAATAGTCGAGCACTTTTGCGATAGTTTTAGACCGATTGTAAGCCCTTGTTTGATTGAATGAAGTGATTCTGTGTGCATTTGCTCATGTGCATTGGGGTAGTGTTTTCCCTTTAGACCTCATTCTATTCTTGATTCTCGTCTTTTCTAAACCCTCAGATGCCTCCGAGACGTGACAATGGATTTCCACCAGAGCTCACTCAGTTGATCCAGCAACAGAATCAATTGATGCAAATGTTAGTTCAGAACCAGTAGAACAACAACAACAACCCACCACCACCACCACCACCTGTTGACCACTTAGCCCGTTTCCTTAGGCTGAATCCGCCAGTGTTTTCTAGTAGCACCGAGCCAATAGTAGCAGACGATTGGCTCCGCAAGATAGGAAGGGAGTTGACCACTGCAGGATGCACGGATGGTGAGAAAGTAAAGTTTGCCGCTCACCAGCTTGACGGACCCGCGGCAGCATGGTGGGAGAATTTCACAGCCACTTACCCAGTTGACACTGTCACATGGGATCAGTTTCAGCAAGCTTTCCGCACTGCCCATGTTTCAGCAGGAGCTATGGCCATAAAGAAGCGTGAGTTTCGCAACTTACGCCAAGGAGGAAGGACAGTTGGCCAGTACGTTGACGACTTCAGCAAGTTAGCACGTTATGCCCCAGATGACGTTGCTACGGATGCCGCTAAGCAGGAGAAGTTTCTGGAAGGATTGAATGATGAACTAAGCATGCAGTTGGTGGTAGCAAGTTTCAACAACTACCAGGAGTTGGTAGATAGTGCCATCATGATTGAAGGGAAGCAACAGCAGATTGAGAACCGCAAGAGGAAATATGGACAGGGGAAGTATAACTCTGGAGCCCAGCAGAAGCCCCGTTTTGCCCCTAAACCGGGATTTCAGTTTCAGCACACCCATGGAGGAGGTAGCTCGCACAACCATAATGGCCACAAGAATGGTAATGGGAACGGAGGAAGCAACGGCCAGAACCGGACCACCCCATCCACCCCAGCCAAGAAGGACCTGAGCCACGTCACTTGCTATAAGTGTTCGAATCCAGGGCATTATGCAAATGAATGTCCTGAAGGCCAGAATGGAAATGGCAATGGAAGCTCTGGGAAGAAGCCGAACCCTTTCAATAGGGGACAGGTGAACCACGTTAATGTGGAGGAGATTGAAGATCAGCCTGATGCAGTAATAGGTAAGTTTTTGGTTAAGTCATTTACTGCACTCGTCCTTTTTGATACTGGTGCATCGCATTCATACATATCAAGGGGATTTGTGGAAAAGTATAGCCTGCCCACTAGGATTCTTAAAACACCTATGCTAGTAAGCTCACCAGGAGCAGAGTACATGGCCAGACAAGGATGTTTTCAAGTGCCATTAAGTATAGGAAGGCATGTTTTCCCAGCGGATTTAATTATTCTGGAATCCCAAGGTCTGGATGTGATTCTTGGTATGGATTGGCTGTCGATGTATGGAGGAAACATCGATTGCGCCAGTAAGACAATTTTGCTTACCACACCAGAAGGAAGAAGGATCAAGTATGTATCCCGGCATGTGCCAAACAGGACACAAGTAAATTCCTTATCAGGAGTTGTGCAGGAGGAAGTATCAGTGGTAAAGGATTTTCCTGATGTATTTCCTGAGGAATTGCCAGGCATGCCACCGGATAGAGACATTGAGTTTTTGATTGAGTTATTGCCAGGCACTGGGCCAATATCAAAGAGACCATATAGGATGCCAGCAAAGGATTTGGTGGAAATTAAGAACCAGATTAAGGAGTTATTGGATAAAGGTTACATTCGCCCAAGTTCTTCGCCTTGGGGATCACCCGTACTTCTAGTGGAAAAGAAGGATGGATCATTAAGGATGGTTGTAGATTATCGGGGATTGAATGAAGTAACCATCAAGAACAAGTACCCACTGCCAATGATCAACGATCTGTTTGATCGGTTGCAAGGAGCTAAAGTGTTTTCCAAGATCGATTTGCGATCAGGGTACCATCAGTTGAAGATTCGAGAGTAGGACATACCTAAGACAGCATTCACCACAAGATATGGACTGTATGAGTATACCATTATGTCATTTGGATTGACTAACGCACCTGCCTATTTTATGAACCTGATGAACAAAGTGTTTATGGAGTTTTTGGATAAGTTCATCGTAGTGTTCATTGATGACATCCTAGTTTATTCGAAGAATGAAGAGGAGCATAAGGAACATTTGCGTTTGGTTTTGGAGAAACTAAGGGAACATCAGTTATACGCCAAATTCAGCAAATGTGAGTTTTGGTTGAAGGAAGTTGGATTCCTCGGACACGTTATATCCAGAGAAGGTATAGCAGTTGACCCCACTAAGGTTGAGACAGTAACCGAATGGGAATCACCAATGACAGTTGGAGAGATCCGGAGTTTTCTTGGACTCGCAGGATACTACCGGAGATTCATTGAGAACTTTTCAAAGATTGCAAAGCCTATGACTGAATTGTTGAAGAAGGATACTAAGTTCAATTGGACTGAGGAATGTGAGGCTAGTTTTCCAGGAATTGAAGAAACGTTTGGTTACCTCACCAGTATTGATTTTGCCAGATCAGACCAAGGATTATGAGGTGTATTGCGACGCTTCACGTCGAGGACTTGGAGCAGTGCTTATGCAGGAAGGGAGAGTTGTTTCGTATGCTTCACGGCAACTGAAGCATCATGAGTTGAATTATGCCACGCATGATTTGGAGTTAGCAGCCGTAGTGCATGCGTTGAAGACATGGAGACATTTCCTCATTGGAAATCATTGTGAGGTGTACACGGATCACAAGAGTTTGAAATACATTTTCACGCAAAAGGAGTTGAACCTCAAACAAAGGAGATGGTTGGAGCTCATCAAGGATTATGACATGAGATTACATTACCATCCCGGAAAAGCTAATGTAGTAGCTGACGCATTGAGCCGTAAGAGCCATGTCAACACCCTAATGACGTGGAAAATACCAAAGGAGTTAGCAGAAAACCTTCGTGAGCTATGTTTGGAAATAGTTCCGAGAGGCTATGTAGCAGCATTGGAGATTCAGTCAACATTGATGGATAAAATCAGAGAAGCTCAGAAATCTGACAAGGAGATTGCTGCTATAAAAGAGAAATTGAGCGAAGGAAAAGCTAAGGGATTTCGTGAGGATGAGCACGATACCTTATGGTTTGAGGACCGTGTTTATGTGCCCAATGACCCGGAGATCAGGAAGTTGATTTTGCAAGAGGCACATGATTCGCCGTATTCGATTCACCCAGGGAATACCAAGATGTATTTGGATTTGAAGGAAACATTCTGGTGGACCGGAATGAAGAAGGATATTGCAGCATATGTAGCAGTTTGTGACGTATGTCAGAGAGTAAAGGCAGAGCATCAGAAGCCAGCAGGATCGCTACAACCATTGCCGATACCCGAGTGGAAGTGGGATAAGATAGGCATGGATTTTATCACAGGACTACCCAGGACAAAATCAGGCTATGATTCGATATGGGTAGTAGTTGATCGTTTGACGAAGGTAGCACATTTCATTCCAGTTAAGACCACTTACACCAGTGCTAAGTTGGCGAAGATATACATGACTAGGATCATTTGTTTGCATGGAGTTCCGAGGAGTATCATATCAGATAGAGGAACCCAATTTACCTCAAAGTTTTGGAATCAGTTGCACGAAACTTTAGGAACCAGACTGGAGTTCAGCACATCTTTTCACCCACAGACAGATGGACAGACCGAGAGAGTCAATCAGATTTTGGAAGATATGCTGAGAGCTTGTGCACTAGATTATGGATCTAGCTGGGACGATAACTTGCTGTATGCGGAGTTTTCTTACAACAACAGTTACCAAACCAGTTTGAAGATGGCACCTTTCGAAGCTTTATACGGAAGGAGGTGCAGGACACCGCTGTCATGGGACGAAGTTGGAGACCGTCAATTCTTTGGACCAGATTTGATTAAGGAGTCTGAACGGAAAGTTAAGTTGATTCGCGATAGGCTCAAGGTAGCCCAGTCCAGGCAGAAGAGCTACACAGATTCTAAACGCAAGGAGACAGTTTACGAAACCGGAGACAGAGTTTATCTTCGAGTATCCCCACTTCGAGGAGTTAAGCGCTTTGGAGTTAAGGGAAAATTAGCACCGCGTTTCGTTGGACCGTACAAGATCTTGCAACGTATGGGAGAAGTCGCTTATAAGTTGGAATTACCAGAGGGACTGTCAGGAGTTCATGATGTATTCCATGTTTCTCAGCTGAAGAAATGTCACGCCGAGATGGTGGAGGTACCGCTAAGAGATACCGTGCCACTCGAAGCGATTCGGTTGAAGGACGACTTAACATATGAGGAGAAGCCAGTCAAGATTCTCGATTATGCCAGCAGAGTTACCCGCAGCAAGGTTATCAAGTTTTGCAAAGTTCAGTGGAACCACCACTCAGAGGATGAAGCCACCTGGGAAAGAGAAGAAGATTTGCTCAAGGACCACCCTCACCTATTTTCTAGCCAACCCGAATCTCAAGGGCGAGATTCACCTTAAGGGGGGTAGGTTTGTAACATCCCAAATTTTCAATTTGGAATGTTATACACTAGATCATCATGCATAGCATATTTTCATGCATTTTGGTTGATCCCAGAAATTTCACGCAACTCAAGGACCTTCGGAGAGAGTTGGAGATTTCGTTATTTTCATATTTGAGAGTTTTCTCAAATTTGAAAAGAGGATCATTTGATTTATTTATTTCATCTTCAATAATTATCCGATATCAAAAAAATAAGAGAGGGAATAATATGAATTTCCCAAAATTTAGGAAAAATGAAGATTTAATAAATCGATCAAATTTTGGTTTTGCCGGAGTTTTATTTGCCTTTTATTTGGATAGGGGAAAATGCGCGTTTTCAAAAATTGCATTTTAGGTCCGGAGTAAAGTTCATTTTGTTCGACTCATTTTTAGGAGTCGGGGAAAATTTACTTTAGGTTTTTCGGAGTTCTTTTTCTTTGTTTTTCTGCGCGCGAAACTATTTAGGAAAAAAAAGGTGAGAACCAGCGCCCGCCTGGGCCAAGGCCCAGCCAGCAGGCCGGCCGGCCAGGCCCCAGCCGCGCGCGCGCAGGCGCCAGGCGCCAGGCGAGGCCGCCGCCTCTTCGCTCGAGGCCGAGTCCCAGCGGGACTTAGGCCGGTTAGCCCCCCCCCTCTTTCCTTGTTTCGTTTTCCTATTCCTACTCTATTTCTTGTCCCCTACCCCAAATTTCTTGTCCCCTACCCCAAGTCCTCCTCACCAATATAAATACCCCACCCCCCCTCTCCTCACATCAAAACCCCAAGCCCCTCTCCTCCTAAGCCGCAGCAAGCAGCAGCGCGCAGCCAGCCGCCGCCTTAGCCGCCGCCGCCTTAGCCGCCGCCGCCCGGAGCCCGCCTCCCGAGGTAGCCGCGCCTCTCTTTTTCTCGCCCCGGTCCGGTTTTTCCTAAAAGAACCGTTCCGTTTTCTCTCCGATTCTTTCTTTTTCTTCGGTTTTTGTTCGGTTTTCTTCCGAAACCCTAGATCGGTTTTCCGTTTCTTTTCGTCTTTTCTCCGAAAACCCTAGATCAGTTTTCGTTCTTTCTTTCGGACCGTTCGTCTCAACGAACGTGATCACCGATTTTTCCCGGTTAACGACGCCGTTCGTTTAACCGTTCTTCGTTTTCTTTTCGTCGGATTTATTCCGCGATCGTGATCTCAGATCCGATCTTCGTTCTAGTCTTTCTTCTCGCTCGTTTATCGGAATCAGGTGATTCAAGCGCCTGGAGTTTCGTTTCGAAACCGCCGTTCCGTCTAATCAACTTAAACAAGTTTTTGCCCCGGTAAAATTTGACCTAGTTTCAACTTGCTAGAACCGAGTTGTTTTCTTCCGCCGTTTGTTTTCCGTTTCTTTGTTCGGTTCGTTCTTTCTTTGCAACCGGAGTTCTTAAGTTGAACTTTCTGGTTCGTTCTCTTGTTCGAGTTTTACCTGTGCATTAGATGAGTACTTATTGTGTGCATTAGACGAGTACTTATTGCATGCTTGTTGTTTGTCTGCGATAGATCACCCAGATTGCGCCGCCTGTTACTTCGAAACCCTAGGACTCGCGGATCATCAGCAAGTCAAGTAACACTTTGATCATACCTTTTCTACAACCCATGTTTTATTGCATTAGATCAATCCTCTCACATTGCATGATTAGGATCTAATTAAATTGTGGGATGGGAAGTAGATGAGGTAGTACCTATCACCTGTATTACTATGAAACCTTTGGGTGTTACTTCTATGTTTGCTTATTATGCCATGCTATGCTAGTAGACGTGGATTGGGTGAGTGATATCCATGACAGATGTGAGTTGATAATTTTAATGGTTTATCTAAGGTGGCAACTTAAACACACATCTGGGTGGATTGAGGCACCTGATGTCTATCAGGACTTGCCTGTTTTTTTGGACCGCCACCTAGGCTCAAAGGGATCATAAGATCTTTCATGCTAGAAACTTCCGTGTGCAGCCACAAGCCATTATGGGCTCTGGCATAGTTGACTAAGTTGTACGAACTCTTACAGTGGTAGACTAGCAGATGTAGGGGATGTAGGTGTACCGGTCTACCCGATCGTAAGGTGCTAGCGCTTCTGAAAGACTATGTCCCGGTCATCCGTCTTCTCAAACACCATGTAGTGCGAGAAACCAAATGGAGGCGATCGAGTCTTGTGGGGAAAAGTGCGCAAACCTCTGCAGAGTGTACAAACTAATCATGATTAGCCGTGTCCCCAGTTATGGACAACTTGAGTATCTAGTACTTGAATATCATGTGAATCTCAACATGTTACTTCTAATTAATGTTGTTGGGTTTTAATTGTTCACTTAATTGGGATTGAGAATGCTGTCAACCATTCTCAATGTTTCACAACCACCATGATAGTTAAATAAATTTATTCCTTTGCAGTAGGGAAAAACTGGCTTTACGCAAAACTGTAACCATAGAGCTTTCCACCAGCCATATATGCATATAGTATAGCTGTTTCATTCCATTACTCTCTATGTGTTACATTGCCAGCATATTCCATGTGCTGACCCGTTTTCGGGCTGCAACTTCTCATGTTGCAGACTTTTCAGACGACGAGTAAGGTGCTTTTAGGTCGTGGTTCTATACTCAGTGATGCCGTTGGAGTTGATGGACCCTTTTATCTTCCGAGTCTTCCGCTGTTATCGACACTAGATGGCCTTAAGCCATTTTTATTGTAATAAGTTCTCTTTTGAGACAACGATGTAATAAGTGTGTGATTGCCACTCTGCTATAAATCCTTTGATGTACTGTGTGGTGTCAGCATTACTGATCCAGGGATGACACCTGAGCACAGAGCACTTGATCCATTTGGGTCGGGTCGCTACAGTATACCTTCTACCTCAGATCCGAAGGCAAGATCTTCGTTGCCAAGAATGGATCCTTTCTAGAGAAGGAGTTTCTCTCGAAAGAAGTAAGTGGGAGGAAAGTAGAGCTTGATGAAGTACTGCCTCTTGAAGCAGAGAGTAGCGCAGCTCAGGAAAATGTTCCTGTGGTGCCTGCACCGATTAGAGAGGAAGTTAATGATGATGATCAAGATACTACAGATCAAGCTCCTACTGAACTTCGTAGGTCCACAAGGACATGTTCCGCAGCAGAGTGGTACGGCAACCCTGTCTTGGAAATCATGTTGTTGGACAACGGTGAACCTTCAAGCTATGAAGAAGCGATGGCGGGCCCAGATTCCGACAAATGGCTAGAAGCCATGAAATCCGAGATAGAATCCATGTATGAAAACAAAGTATGGACTTTGACTGACTTGCCCGAAGATCAGCGATCCATAGAAAATAAATGGATCTTTAAGAAGAAGACAGACGTGGATGGTAATGTGACCATCTATAAGGCTCGACTTGTCGCTAAGGGTTATCGACAAGTTCAAGGGGTTGACTACGATGAGACTTTCTCACCCGTAGCGAAGCTGAAGTCCGTCCGAATCATGTTAGCAATTGCCGCATTCTATGATTATGAGATATGGCAAATGGACGTCAAAACGGCATTCCTTAACGGATTTCTTAAGGAAGAATTGTATATGATGTAGCCGGAAGGTTTTGTCGATCCTAAGAATGCTAACAAGGTGTGCAAGCTCCAACGCTCAATCTATGGGCTGGTGCAAGCATCTCGGAGTTGGAACATTCGCTTTGATGAGATGATCAAAGCGTTTGGGTTTATGCAGACTTATGGAGAAGCCTGCGTTTACAAGAAAGTGAGTGGGAGCTCTGTAGCATTTCTCATATTATATGTGGATGGCATACTGTTGATGGGAGATGATATAGAATTCTTGGAAAGCATAAAGGCCTATTTGAACAAGTGTTTTTCAATGAAGGACCTTGGAGAAGCTGCTTATATATTAGGCATCAAGATCAATAGAGATAGATCGAGACGCCTCATCGGTCTTTCACAAAGTACGTACCTTGACAAGATATTGAAGAAGTTCAATATGGATCAGTCCAAGAAGGGGTTCTTGCCTGTATTGCAAGGTGTGCGATTGAGCACGCTCAATGCCCGACCACGACAGAAGATATCGAAGAGATGAGTGTCATCCCCTATGCCTCATCCATAGGGTCTATTATGTATGTCATGCTATGTACCAGACCCGATGTAAACCTTGCCGTAAGTTTGGTAGGTAGGTACCAAAGTAATCCCAGCAAGGAACACTAGACAGCGGTCAAAAACATCCTGAAGTACCTGAAAAGGACCAAGGATATGTTTCTCATTTATGGAGGTGCCGAAGAGCTCGTCGTAAAGGGTTACGTCGACGCCAGCTTTGACACAGATCTGGATGACTCTAAGTCACAAACCGGATACGTGTATATTTTGAATGGTGGGGCAGTAAGCTGGTGCAGTTGCAAGCAAAGCGTCGTGGAGGGATCTACATGTGAAGCAGAGTATATGGCAGCCTCGGAGGCAGCACAAGAAGCAGTCTGGGTGAAGGAGTTCATTACCGACCTAGGAGTCATACCCAATGCGTCAGACCCAATGACTCTCTTCTGTGACAACACTGGAGCTATTGCCCTTGCGAAGGAGCCCAGGTTTCACAGGAAGACCAGGCATATCAAGCGTCGCTTCAACTCCATTCGTGAAAGTGTTCAAAATGGAGACATAGAGATTTGTAAAGTAAATACGGACCTGAATGTGGCAGATCCGTTGACTAAACCTCTCCCTAGAGCAAAACATGATCAACACCAAAATTCCATGGGTGTACGATTCATCACAATGTAACTAGACTATTGTCTCTAGTGCAAGTGGGAGACTGTTGGAAATATGCCCTAGAGGCAATAATAAAAGATTATTATATTTCCTTGTTCATGATAATTGTCTATTGTTCATGCTATAATTGTATTATCCGGAAATCGTAATACATGTGTGAATACATAGACCACAATGTGTCCCTAGTGAGCCTCTAGTTGACTAGCTCGTTGATCAACAGATAGTCATGGTTTCCTGGCTATGGACATGGGGATGTCATTGATAACGGGATCACATCATTAGGAGAATGATGTGATGGACAAGACCCAAACCTAAGCATAGCACAAAGATAGTGTAGTTCGTTTGCTAGAGCTTTTCTAATGTCAAGTATCATTTCCTTAGACCATGAGATTGTGCAACTCCCGGATACCGTAGGAGTGCTTTGGGTGTATCAAACGTCACAACGTAACTGGGTGGCTATAAAGGTGCACTACGGGCATCTTTGAAAGTGTTTGTTGGGTTGGCACGAATCGAGACTGGGATTTGTCACTCCGTATGACGGAGAGGTATCTCTTGGGCCCACTCGGTAATGCATCATCATAATGAGCTCAATGTGACCAAGGGGTTGGTCACGGGATCATGCATTACGGTACGAGTAAAGTGACTTGCCGGTAACGAGATTGAACAAGGTATTGGGATACCGACGATCGAGTCTCGGGCAAGTAACGTACCGATTGACAAAGGGAATTGAATACGGGATTGATTAAGTCCTCGACATCGTGGTTCATCCGATGAGATCATCGAGGAGCATGTGGGAGCCACATGGGTATCCAGATCCCGCTGTTGGTTATTGACCGGAGAGGCGTCTCGGTCATGTCTGCGTGTCTCCCGAACCCGTAGGGTCTACACACTTAAGGTTCGGTGACGCTAGGGTTGTAGAGATATTAGTATGCAGTAACCCGAAAGTTGTTCGGAGTCCCGGATGAGATCCCGGACGTCACGAGGAGTTCCGGAATGGTCCGGAGGTAAAGATTTATATATAGGAAGTCCAGTTTCGGCCATCGGGAAAGTTTCAGAGGTCACCGGTATTGTACCGGGACCACCGGAAGGGTCCCGGGGGTCCACCAGATGGGGCCACCTATCCCGGAGGGCCCCATGGGCTGAAGTGGCATGGGAACCAGCCCCTGGTGGGCTGGTGCGCCCCACCCAAGGGCCCAAGGCGCCTAGGGTTGGAAACCCTAGGGGGCCGTTGCCCCCCGAGGGGGCATGCGCCCCCCTGGTTGGAAACCCTAAGGGGGTCGTTGCCCCCAGGGGCCACCCCCCCTTTAGATGGGATCTCCAAGGGGGCATGCGCCCCCCTAGCCCCTATATATAGTGGAGGGGAGGGAGGGCAGCCGCACCTTGCTCTTGGCGCCTCCCTCTCCCTTCGTAACACCTCTCCTCCCCGCTTGTGCTTGGCGAAGCCCTGCCGGGATCCTGCTGCATCCACCACCACGCCATCGTGCTGCTGGATCTTCATCAACCTCTCCTTCCCCCTTGCTGGATCAAGAAGGAGGAGACGTCTTCCCAACCGTACATGTGTTGAACGCGGAGTGATGTCCGTTCGGCACTTGGTCATCGGTGATTTGGATCACGGCGAGTACGACTCCATCATCCCCGTTCACTTGAACGCTTCCGCTCGCGATCTACAAGGGTATGTAGATGCACTCCTATTCCCCTTGTTGCTAGAACACTCCATAGATTGATCTTGGTGATGCGTAGAAATTTTTTAATTTCTGCTACGATCCCCAACACCGGGAGCCTTGCTCCCTTTGCTCCTGGAGTCCAGAAGGTCGCCTTGAGGCGCCTCCAGGACTGTCTCCCCCCGGCTCGGTGCCCCTTGAGACAATACCTCGGCATTATCCGTAGGGCAAGGAGAGGTGGCAGTTGGAAGTGTATCACTATTCATGTCCGGCGAGTCCAAGGAACCGTTCGACGATGATACATCGATACGGGCTTGGGGCGGACTGCATAATCATATTTGGCGTTAGGAGAAGCAGTGCGACAAAGGTATGCTATGAGTTACTCTGGTATCCGAATACTTACGACTTCGCCAGGGGCTTGGCCCTGAGCAGCCATTCGTCTTCGCCGTCGGCGGCGGTGGCGGAGCAGTCCAGAAGGAGAGTTCTTCCCTTCTTGGACCCTTCAGCCTCCCCGGTTGGGGCAGCCTTCCTTTTCTTGTCTCCACCGGCTGGAGGGGGAGAATCTTCATCTTCCTTCTCCTCATTTTCACGGGAGGAGGATGTCTCGGTGTTATCGGACGATGAGTCCGATACCACCTGGTGCCGGGAACTCTTTCGGGTTCCCTTGGCCTTCTTCTTGGTCTTCTTCGGCACCTCGTAAGGAGCCGGAGTCCGCATCTCTGTCAGGAGAGCGTCCGCAGTGTCTTCGGGTAGAGGGGCCGGACAGTCAATCTGCTCTGATGCCTCCACCCAGTCCTGTTAAAGGCATGGGAGCTTAGACCCCGCACATGGTTAAGCTATGGGAAATAAATATCCTACCAGATGTACAGAACTTACCAGATTCGCAGGGCGCTTCGTGCTTAGCCCATGGTCCTCGGTGAGAGAGGGAGGGACCTCGGCGCCCTTGAACAGCACCCTCCAGACGTCTTTGTGCGTCGTGTCGAAGAGCTCGCTTAGAGTCTGGTGTCGGGCCGGGTCGAACTCCCATAAGTTGAAATCCCGTTGTTGACATGGGAGGATCTGGCGGAAGAGCATGACCTGGACTATGTTGACAAGCTTAAGTTTCTTACTTGTCATGTTCCGGATACACTTCTGGAGTCTGTCCAGCTCCACCGATGAACCCCAGGACATGCCCTTCTCCTTCCAGGAAGTGAGCCACGTGGGGATTCCGGATCGAAACTCGGGGGCCGCCACCCAGTTGGTGTCGCGCGGCTCGGTGATGTAGAACCACCTCGATTGCCACCCCTTTACGGTCTCCACGAAGGAGCCCTCGAGCCATGCAACATTGGGCATTTTTCCCACCATGGCTCCGCCGCATTCCGCTTATTGGCCGCCTACAACCTTCGGCTTGATATTGAAGGTCTTCAGCCATAGGCTGAAGTGGGGTCGGATGCGGAGGAAAGCCTCGCACACGATGATGAATGCCGAGATGTTGAGGATGAAATTCGGGGCCAGATCATGAAAGTCCAGCCCGTAGTAGAACATGAGGCCGCGGACGAATGGATGGAGGGGAAACCCCAATCCGCGGACGAAATGGGGGAGGAAAACCACCCTTTCATGAGGTTCCGGGGTAGGGACGATCTGCCCCGCGGCTGGCAGCCGGTGCGCGATATCCGCGGCTAAGTATCCGGCTCCATGTAACTTTTTGATGTGCCCCTCCGTGATGGAGGAGGCCATCCACTTGCCTCCCGCTCTGGACATGTTTGGAGAGAGTTGAGGAGGAGGATGCAGACTTGGGCGCTGGAGCTCGAGTGCGCGAGAATGGATGAGCAAGGAGGAAGATGGCGTGGGTAGAAAAAGGTGAGATCTTATCCCTTTATAAGGGCGGACTAAACTATGCACCCCCACTTGCCCGGTAAAACTCGCTTATCCCCCAAGTGTCGTAATTTATGGTGCGGTTGGGTTACCCACGTCCGTATTTATGAGAATCCCGTAATAAGGGGAACACGATCTCTGCTTTGACAAGATGTGTCAAGAAACCGCCTCGCGTTATGTGTGGGGGCTGGTTAAAGAAAAACGGTTCAAATAATTACCGGGCCGTGGCGTGATGTCATGCTGCCAAAACATGTCCGCAGATTAGATTTGAGGTAATATTATTCTCTCTACGGTGGTATGTGGAACTTATTTTGCAGGGTCGGACACTATCCTTGTATTCAAATTCTTCCGTGGTGTATTCGGAGGAGGAACCCGCCTTGCAATGCCGAAGACAACACTGCGCGCCGGACTCATCGTCATTGAAGCCTGGTTCAGGGGCTACTGAGGGAGTCCTGGATTAGGGGGTCTCCAGACAGCCGGACTATATCCTTTGGCCGGACTGTTGGACTATGAAGATACGAGATTGAAGACTTCGTCCCGTGTCCGGATGGGACTCTACTTGGCGTGGAAGGCAAGCTAGGCAATATGGATATGTATATCTCCTCCTTTGTAACCGACCTTGTGTAACCCTAGCCCCTTCCGGTGTCTATATAAACCGGAGGGTTTTAGTCCGTAGGACAACATAAAATCATACCATAGGCTAGCTTCTAGGGTTTAGCCTCTCCGATATCGTGGTAGATCAACTCTTTTTTACTACTCATATTATCAAGAATAATCAAGCAGGACGTAGGGTTTTACCTCCATCAAGAGGGCCCGAACCTGGGTAAAACATCATGTCCCCTGCCTCCTGTTACCATCCGCCTTAGACGCACAGTTCGGGACCCCCTACCCGAGATCCACCGGTTTTGACACCGGCAGTCCTTGTGAAGTCATTGCCTGTTTGCATTATCTATTTGTCTTCACCGTGTGACTGCTTGTTCTGATTGGCTTCATACTATCTTCCATCCTGATCCATACTGCCTAGCTGCTATTAGTCTTTGTGCTTTCACTTCATTGAATACTTGACTATGGCTTGCCTAGTGTAGTCTACCTTCCGCTGCATGTTAATAGGTTCATTTCTATCGTTTGTCTTCGAAACTTCCATGTTTTGAAGACTTTCATAAAAATCGCCTATTCACCCCCCCTCTAGTCGATAACTAGCACTTTCAATTGGTATCAGAGCAAGGTACTCCCTTGTTCTGTGTGATTCGGTTTAACCACCTGGAGTTTTAGCTATGTCGACTGCAGGGATAATCAAAGTCTCCGATGCGTGCCCCGTCTTCGATGGAACTGAATATCCCTACTGGAAGAATAAGATGCGCATGCATCTTGAAGCCATTGATGTCGACCTCTGGTATGTCGTCAAGAATGGCGTTCCCAAGGCTGGTGAAGGTGTCACCGCTGCTGATGTCAAGAAGTTCGTCCAACTGGATTCCACTGCCAAGAACATCATCTGTGGTCATCTGACCAAAGGGCAGTATGGCCGTGTGAGTGCTTTGGAAACATCTAAGCTAGTCTGGGACTGGCTCTCCAAGGTCAACGCAGGTGTCTCAACCCAGAGAGATCAAAGGATCAGTGTCCTTCACAACCTCTTCAACCACTTCAAGAGAAACGACAATGAGAATGTTCAGCTCATGTTTGATCGAGTCACTGACATCACAAATGAGCTTCAAGCTCTCGGCGCTACTGAGATCACCAAGCATGAAATCGTCAAGACACTCCTGAGATCACTTGACAGCTCGTTTGACACCCTAGCCCTGATGATTCAAGAACGCCCTGACTTCAAGAGACTCGATCCGTCTGACATACTTGAAAGGCTCAACACACATGAGTTTCAGCTTTCTGAGAAAAGAGACATCTACGGTCCCAACTATGGCCGAACTCGTGCCTTGAAGGCAAAAGTTGTTTCCTCATCTGAAGAAGAATCTGACTGTAGTTCTGATGATCCTAAAGAGATTGGAAAGGAGCTTGCTATGCTTGTGAAGAAGTTCTAGAAATTCACCAAGAAGAAAGGCTTCAGAAAGTCCTCACGATCCAGCTTAAGGAATGATGAAGCTTCTGCTCATGACTACAAGAAGAGAACATGCCACAAGTGCAAGAAACCTGGTCACTACATCTCCGAGTGTCCGCAGTGGGACAATGAGAACAAGAAGAAGAAGAAGAAGAAGAATAAGAAGAAGAAGAGCAAGGAATATGATTCTGACGACAAGAAGAAGAAGAAATACTCAAAGTCTTCTTCCAAGTCTTCCTCAAAGTCTTCATCACACAAGAAGAGCTCATCTGGCAAGACTCGTGCATTTGTTGGCAAGGAAATGGATTCAGAGGAGGAGTATGCTTCTGAGGAGGCAGAGGCGGAGTCTGAGGAGGAGTCCGATTCTGGCGTTGCAAGTCTGGCTACAGCCTACGTTGCCAAGTCCATCTTCAGTACTGAAGACAATGACTTCGTCACCGACGCTGATGCTAATGACAAGGACAACTCCGCTCCCACCTACTGCTTCATGGCACGCGGTGCCAAGGTAAACTCATGCAATACTCACTATCAAACATCCAGCAAAGATGACTCTGATTGTGGTTCCAAACCCAGCTACAAAACACTTGCTAAAATTGCAACTAAACAATAGAAAGCTATGGAACATATTCAAAAACTGTTAGACAAAAGCGATGACCTGTTGGATGCTGAAATGACTCGATCTCAGTCCATAATTGAAGACATAAAAAATCTTCATGTTAAGTATGAGGAACTTGAAAGTCGTCATGAAACACTCTCAACAACTCATGAAAAGCTTTCCTATGATTATCTTCAAAGGAAGCAAGAACTTGAGAAATTGAGAGCAGCTCATGAAGATCTTCAAAAGGAAAACGAGTCACTTCGCGCCGAACAGATCAGTCCCGCTCAGGAAGGATTTGAACCACCATGTCTTAAATGCCTTGAGTGTGATAACGCTACTTCTGTTGCTGGATGTTCTACTGCTGCTACTATTGCAATATCTTCAATTGTTGATGTAGTAACTAACCCCTATGCTGAGGATGCCACTGCTATTACTGATGAAAATGCTAGGTTGAAGACATTGCTTGAAATAGGGATGTACAAAAGTCTCAAAGGGCATCAGACACTATGTGATGTCCTCAAAAGGCAGATCCTGAACCAAAACCCTAGGAAACAGGGTGTTGGGTTCGAAAGGAAAATGAATGATGATGGCTCTCACTGGAAACCTGAGCAGTACCCCAAAACCACATGGGTTGCTGCAAAGGAACCTTCAGTGGATCCATCCACCCTATCTGGCTTCACTTGTGCTAATCCCATCTCTATTGATGAATCCTTTGATGCAAATTATAAACTGTTTAAGAATCAGAATGGTGAAGTGTTTGCCAGGTATAGTGGTACTAACTGCAGGAATGGGCCACCTATGAAGAAAGTCTGGGTGCCAAAAAGGTGTCTGGAGAATCTTCCTGTGAATGTCGTCATGACACCACAAGGGAAGAAGACAAACCCCAGACCACAGGCTTCATATGGTCCAAAGGCTTCATACAGACAGAGGACTCACCTGAGTCGCACTAATGCAAATGTTTTGCAGGGAAACCATACTCAGGCGTATGAATATGAGCGTGTTTCATCAACCCGCCATGTTCATAAGACCCAGAACTACTCTGCTTCTTATGAGTACTATTGTCCACCTGCAAGACTATTTGCTAGGGCTCCAAAGCCAAAGTTCTCAGATGCTGCACTTAGACTCATTGCTTCGAAGCCACCCTTGAAGATGTGGGTGGCTAAGAAAGCTTAACTCTCTTTTGTAGGGAAAGGTCTCCAGCCAAAAATCAAATGCGTCTGAAGCTATTGCTGGGGAC
The DNA here is from genome assembly GCF_003073215.2 of Triticum urartu. Lineage (NCBI taxonomy): Eukaryota > Viridiplantae > Streptophyta > Magnoliopsida > Poales > Poaceae > Triticum > Triticum urartu. The sequence continues at coordinate 468,624,720 of NC_053026.1, read as the reverse complement.
CTTAAACATCTTGTAGGGCGCAAGATCAAATTCCCAAATGGTCTTATTATGTATTTTGTTCCTGAGTCGCTTGCTACTTTCCCTATTAGTCCTAACCTTGATCTAAGCTTTAATAATCCTCTTGCTCGTCAAATGTTTATGCTTCACAACGCTCTTCGTGAAGCCTATCCCCCTAACTGCACTGTAGGGTATGACACCAGTTGCTTCAGAATGGATTATTGATAGTGGATGTACTAATCACATGACTGGCAAGCGAAGTCTTCTCATGGACTCAACCTTACATCCATCTGACAAAAGTCACATCACATTTGCTGATACTGGTAAAAGCAAGGTATTGGGTCTAGGTAGAGTCGCAATCTCAAAGGATCAGCACATGGATAAAGTGATGCTTGTTGAATCCCTTGGTTTCAACTTAATGTCTGTCTCAATGCTTTGCGATTTCAACATGATTGTGATATTTGAAAAATATTGTTGCCTTGTTCTAATGAATCTGACAAGTCTCTAGTCTTTGAAGGGTATCGGAAAGATGATTTGTACATGGTGGATTTCTCAGCAGGACCACAGCTTGTTGTATGTCTTCTTGCAAAAGCTTCAGAATGCTGGCTCTGGAATCGGAGGCTAGGGCATGCTGGCATGAGGAACTTGCACACTCTTGCAAAGAAGAAGCACGTCATAGGCATCGAGGGCGTCAAGTTCAAGAAGGATCACTTATGCGGCGCCTGCGAAGCTGGAAAGATGACGAGGGCCAAGCATCCCTCGAAGACAATCATGATAATGTCTCAACCCTTCGAACTGCTACACATGGACCTCTTCGGCCCTACTCACTACTCTACCCTTACTACTACTGCTTGTCTCATGGCTTCGTCATTGTTGATGATTATTCAAGATATACATGGGTGCATATAATCCTCTACAAGACTGAAGTGCAGGATGTCTTCAGACGCTTCGCCAATCGAGCCATGAACAACTATGGCGTCAAGATCAAGCACATCAGAAGTGACAATCGCACTGAATTCAAGAACATCAGCCTCGACACTTATCTTGATACATTGGGCATCACTCATGAGTTCTCAGCTCCGTACATGCCGTAGCAGAATGGCATCGTGGAACGCAAGAACAGACCACTCATTGAGATGGCTCGGACGATGCTCGATGAATACAAGACACCAAGAAAGTTCTGGCCTGAAGCTATTGATACTGCATTCCATGTCATCAACCGTGTTTATCTTCACAAGCTTCTGAAGAAAACATCCTATGAACTCCTCACTGGTAAGAAGCCAAATGTCAGTTACTTCAGAGTATTTGGTGCCAGGTGCTGGATCAAGGATCCACATCACACTTCAAAATTTGCACCGAAAGCACATGAAGGTTTTATGCTTGGTTACGGAAAGGATTCGCACTCCTACAGAGTCTTCAACCTCTTTCACTATAAAGTGGTTGAAACTGTGGATGTGCGGTTCGATGAGACTAATGGCTCGCAAAGAGAGCACCTGCCAAATGTGCTAGATGAAATTTCACCCAGTGAATCCATCAAGCTTATGGGAACTGGAGAAATCATACCGTCTGAAGTACAGCCTGAAGAGGAACTTATCATCTCTACACCTAATCAACCTGAAGACAATGCTCAGCCTGAAGACAATCCTTCAAACGATGACAATGATCGGCAAGAGCAAAATCTTCGTCCAGTTCATCCTTGTGTTGCAAATGAAGTACAGATTGAGAAGATAATCGATAGCATCAATGCACCTGGTCCACTCACTCGTTCAAGGGCAACACAACTAGCAAATTTCTGTGGGCACTTTGCATTCGTCTCAATATCTGAACCCAAGAAAGTTGATAAAGCCTTCATGGAACCTGAATGGATTCAAGCTATGCAAGAAGAGCTTCAACAGTTCGAGCTGAATAATGTATGGGAACTGGTCAAGCATCCTGATCCTCGTAAATACAATATCATAGGCACTAAATGGATATATCGCAACAAACAAGATGAGCATGGTCAAGTTGTCAGAAACAAGGCTCGTCTCGTTGCTCAAGGATACACTCAAGTTGAAGGAATTGACTTCGATGAAACATTTGCTCCAGTGGCTAGGCTTGAAGCCATATGCATACTGCTAGCCTATGCAAATCATCATAACATCCTTTTGTATCAAATGGATGTGAAGAGTGCCTTCCTCAATGGCAAGATTGAAGAAGAAGTGTATGTTGCACAACCGCCTGGTTTTGAAGATCCAAAACATCCTGACATGGTTTAGAAGCTCAACAAGGCACTGTACGGCCTCAAACAAGCCCCTCGTGCTTGGTATGACACACTCAAAGACTTCCTGAAGAGAAAAGATGTCAAACCTGGTTCCCTGGATCCCACACTCTTCACGAAGACATATGATGGTGAACTGTTTGTGTGCCAAATATATGTGGATGACATTATCTTCGGCTGCACTAATCAGAAATACAGTGATGAGTTTGCATACATGATGCAAGAGCAATATCAGATGTCCATGATGGGTGAGCTGAAGTTCTTCCTTGGTCTTCAAATACGGCAGCAATGCAACGACATCTTCATATATCAAGAGAAATACCTCAAAGATTGCCCGAAGAAGTTTGGAATGCAAGACTGCAAAGGTTATACGACGCCAATGCCTACCAAGAGTCATCTGGATCCTGACGCCAATGGTAAAGAGTTCGATCAAAAGGTATACCGCTCCATGATTGGTTCTTTGCTTTATTTATGTGCATCTAGGCCAGATATCATGCTTAGTGTTTGCATGTGTGCCCGATTCCAAGCGGCACCAAAGGAATCGCATCACTTAGCTATGAAGCGAATTCTTTGATATTTGGCTTACACCCCAACACTAGGATTATGGTATCCAAAGGGCTCAGAGTTTGATCTAGTTGGATTCTCGGATGCTGATTATGCTGGTGACAAGGTGGATCGCAAGTCTACATCAGGCACATGTCACTTTTTGGGACGATCACTTGTGTGTTGGTCTTCAAAGAAGCAGAACTGTGTATCTCTCTCCATTGCTGAATCTGAATACATTGCTGCTGGATCTTGCTGCGCTCAGCTTCTCTGTATGAAGCAAACACTCAAAGACTATGGCATTCATTTGAAGCAAGTGCCACTCTACTGCGACAATGAAAGCGCCATCAAGATTGCCAACAACCCAGTTCAGCACTCGAAGACAAAGCACATTCAGATCCGTCATCACTTTCTCAGAGATCATGTCATGAAGGAAGATATTGATATCATTCACGTCAACACTGAAGAGCAACTGGCAGATATCTTCACAAAGCCCTTGGATGAGAAAAGGTTTTGCAAGTTGTGGTGTGAGCTAAATATCTTGGAATCCTCAAATGTCATGTGATCATGCACACATCCTAACACTTATGCATGTTGATGACTTAGATGTGCAACACACGAAGTAATGTATATCTTCAACTAATGAAGACTTACACTCTAAGTGTGAATACATTAACGCGGAATTTGACTTCAGAGCGCCACGATAATTGTGCGCCGTGTCTGGGTCTAATACTTCCTATACGGTGGGTAACGCCACCATCAAACTTTTTTTTGGAGTATTTTCTGTTGGTGTTACATTTGCAAAGTCTTCGCATTTGGTTCGTCTTCAATATTAACATGGCTTCATGTTTATATTCACTATGTTGTTTGGTCTTATTCGGATATATTCATATATTTGCTTTCTATCCTCTACAGCATTCACTTATAGCTATGTCTTCTAGTTGAATCTTTTGAACTAAGTGAATGTGATCGGATCCTAACCTATCTATGCTCCCGTCTCAAATCTATCTATCCAAATCATATGCATTCTATTGAAACTGTCGAATGTCTTCGCTGCGTCCTTGTCGGCAGAAGATACAGTGACAATCATTAAATCTGTTTTAAAATGCTCAATCCTTTTTGCCTGAAACCCGGAGAAGCGGGAACGACCACCCGACAATCCAGGCGTACGTGGGAACATGGAACAACCTCCGATGTGTTGCATGATCGCCACGTGTCCTTCAGATGTGAACCGCCAGGGGCACCTGTGTAATAACGTTGCGACGTCCCTGTCCTTATAAATACACGCCTCACCCCAGTCATTATCTCTTCTTCCACTTCTCCTTCTCGCACAAACCCTAGCGCCGCCGCTAGCCCTCGACAACGTCGGCGACGAAGCGCTTAGCTGCCGCGATCTCACCGACTCCGTCCTCACGCCGGCCGCGGACATCGTCTTCTCTGCCGTCGCCGTATGTGTCCTCCGTCGCCAAGTTAGGGCACGGAAGATCGAACTGCTCGGCCTCATCTCCTACTCCGTCTAGCAGTTCCTCGAGTGGTAAATAAAAACTCTTTTACTGTCCTTTTTGATCCGATAGATTCATCCTTTTCAACCACAAGTGGTTTCTGCTCCTACAAAGTTGGATCTATCCTGTTCTGCATCTCATAACATGCCTAGTATATTCACTTATGCTTCACAAAGTAGTTAGATTCCTCATTTGTACTTATTCATGGATTCGTACAAATCTGGAACCAACTCTCTACATATGAGTGAATGTCTTCGCACTATGAGATCAATGTCTTCTAAACTGATTTATCTTCAAAATCTTCTAAGAATGCATATGACCTCTTCCCCTTCCCTCGCATCTCTAATGCTGTCACAGGTACATGTCCATGGGAGAATCCCTTGGTTCTCATAGTCTGCATTCATTTTCAGAGTTCTTACGGCATCACATAAATTCTCCCGAAGCCAGTTCCTGTCTGACCAGCAGACGAAAGACTTTAACAGTGTTGAAGCCTTTCAGTCTAAACTTCATGGCAACAGAGAAATAAGCAAGGAAGGGTGGCAGACAGCGCCATGGGGGTACATCAATGGATCTGCCCGAAGATCTCTATGAACTATAGAAAACTGACCCCAAAGAAAGCTATGGTCAGCGCAAGACACGAATCCAATGGATTCGAATATATTGGGCCGAGAGATGGTTCAAGTACAAATTCGTCACCAAGGAGTATGCTGAGAAGAATGCTATCACGCGTCCTTGGGGAGATATTCTCTATAAAAATCTTCAACCCAAGACCAGAACTGAAGCCATTGCTCAAGGATTCTACCCTTGCATGGTCCGAGGGCCACAGCCTACTGATGCCGACCCATCGTCATTGCTGTGGTGTCGAGATGACAATCTGTTCAAGCGCAACTATCAATTTGCAAAGAACTCGGCCAAGGAAAACAAGAAGTCTTTGGGATTAGACTTCAACCCAGGCCCCTCTGCGCCACGTGCCGATGGCACACGCGAAGCTGAACCCAATCTTGTTGGGGCCTTCTACAACTTAGAAGGTCTCATCACTCATATAATGGTTCAAGGGGCAGACGTGGATCAACCTGCAGACGACGTTGACTCTGACGAAGTGCCTGCACCACCAAAGCTGAAGAAGCAGAAGAAACCTAAGGCTTCGAAGCTTTCCACTCCACCAAAAGTGTCGTGCATGAAGCCATTGGCCACTGCTCCTCCTACACCAAGTGTGCAGTCTGAAGATCTCTCTCGCATCTCCAAGACTGAGAAGAAAAAGAAAAAGCCCGTGCACTCCTCCAGTCTTGTTCTGACCCCTGCTGCTGTTTTGAGGAACGAGAACGAAGCCATTGATCTGTCTAGCGACGACGATCTTGGCGATGACGCTCATGAGCAATTGATAAAGAGCAAGAAAGAGGCGGAAATCTTCAATGATCTTCCCCTCTTTGATGTGGAGATCCTGTACAAGTTCATTGATGAGTGGTTTGACAGCCTAGACCTCAGTTTTGATGATCTTCAGCTCCCGATTGGCCTCAGCGTCTCTTTCCATGGAGCCATTGCTCCTGAGCTGGCTCTTGCACAGAAGATTGTTGAGCTGAAGCACAAGATTGACTATGAAAAGGCTCAGTTCAAGAAGCACATGGCCAAACTCAATGTTGAAGACATTCAAAACTTCAAGGTCATGCTGCATGAGCTCAAGGAGGCGTTTCACAAGAAACGTGAAGAAGCAAGAGGTTCTCGTGAGCGCATGAAGAATCTCGCCGCCAAATGTGTTCAAGGCTACAATGAAGCTGAAAAGCGCAAGGCTTTGGGGTGACTCGGCATCGACCCCAGAATGGCTGCCAAGAAGAAGAAGAAGCCAACTGTGGCCCAACCAGAAGCATCAAGGAAGGAAGAACTTCGCATTGTCTTCCCGGCCAGTATGACAGGCTCGAAGCCTAAGGTCCCCATAGTGGCTTCGGAGCTCAAGAAAACTAGGGCGGCTGAAGCCGAAGCTAGAAAGCGCAAGACCAAAGCCACCACTGATGATGCTCCACCAACCAAGAAGAGAAAGACAAAGAAGAGAGACCGGGCTGCTTCCACAGAGCCCCTTGTTGTCGAACCAATTTCCGTTGCTCGTCCTCCCTCTGCACACCAAGAACGTCGTTTGGTAGTTCATGAGCCTGCTTCCACAGAGGCTCCTGAAGCTGAAGACATTCCAGCTGTTGACCCCACCGCGGCTGAAGACATTGGTCATCAAGACAATGTTGAAGATGATGAAGTCCTTCCTCAGATCGAGCACAGTTTGGTATCATCGCCTATTCTCACGAACAGCGAACTCATCAGCATTGGTCGTCCATTGACGCCAATTGCTCGGGATGACTCATGGGCTGATCACTGTTGGTTTCAAAACCGGTGGATCTCGGGTAGGGGGTCCCAAACTGTGCGTCTAGGATCGATGATAACAGGAGGCAGGGGACACGATGTTTTACCCAGGTTCGGGCCCTCTTGATGGAGGTAAAACCCTACGTCCTGCTTGATTGATATTGATGATATGGGTATTACAAGAGTTGATCTACCACGAGATCGTAGAGGCTAAACCCTAGAAGCTAGCCTATGGTATGATTGTTGTTGTATATGATTTATCGACTAGCCTGGCCTCGGTTTATATAATGCACCAGAGGCCTAGGATAACAAGAGTCCTAGCCGAATACGCCGGTGGGGAGGAGTCCTTGTCTTGATCGCCAAGTCTTGTGGAATCTTTCTTGTATGCGGTAGCTGTCCGAACTGGCCCATGAGTATACGGCCATGGGGGTCCTCGGCCCAATCTAACAGATCGGGAGATGACGTGGTGAGTACCCCCTAGTCCAGGACACCGTCAGTAGCCCCCTGAACCGGTCTTCAAGTTAGGGACGCTCCTCGATTCTTCCGAACCGTTCTTCATCTTCAATCGTCGGTCTTGAAAACTGGTTTAACAAATCTTCTCATCTTCGATCTTGAGGATCGCCAAAATGCATTCGACGAGTTTACACGTTGGGTAACCGAGGAGCCCCTTTAAGTTTCCGGCCTTTATCAATGCCTTGTTATTTTTATGCCACACCTCGGGTTTGAAATTGTTCCCGGACGGCAGCGTCCTCTTGCGTCCGAGCTCCAACGCCGGACTGCATTCGAGGTATCTTTTGCAGCCGAGCACCAACGCCGGACCGCTTCCCAGCTCTAACGCCGGAATGTATCCGAGCTCCAACGCCGGACTATGTATCCGAGCTCCAATGCCCGACTATGTATCTGAGCTCCAACGCCGGACTGTATCCGAGGTGTCATAAATCACCTTGGTTCAAAGAAGTTTAAAGGAGTTTAGCCGAGCTTAATGCCGGAAATGCCCTCTATGGAGCCAGCCACTAGCGCCCGAGCTTTATGCCGGACTGCTTCCGAGGTGGTGCACCACCCCGAATGTGGGCCGATTTTTGTCAATATTTTTGATTGGTGCAATTTATTCTCTGCCGAGATATATAGCCAGTAGCCCTCAAGGTGGGAATCGGTCTAAAACCCGAGATGCACATGAAGGATGACATAAGACCGCTGATCCCAGTAGCCGCTGAGACTCAGGTTGATTTGCAAAATTGGTCTGAGGATCAAGTCCTAGCTCGACAGAATACTTGGGGACACAAAAAGCGGCATGCTCAATCCTCGAGACTTAGGTTGGGTGCGACCGACCAACCTGAGGATCAAAATCTCCTCGGAAACTGTATTACACTTAAAATTTTCTGCATTGGACAGGCAATGTAGTAGCCCCCGAGACACTGGTCGGGTGGCAACACCAGATCAGGGGATCGATGTGCCCCTTTAATATTTGTAAATAATAAGCCTGAAGCCCAGTAGCCCCCGAGCCTTAATGCGGGCACGGGTGGCCGAATTAAGGATTGATATCCATAGTAAAATCACAAATTATGTGTAATGACTCTATGTATCCAAGTACTTTACGTCATTAATGCTCGGATCCGCATTGTACAAAACTTTGTTGACCGACCATCGGCTTCCACCTCCTCGGCCAATAGCCGAGGAGTGTTTGTCCTACTTTATAAAGCCTTTATGAGGGCAAAGACTTACAACAAACAAGGCAATCTGGCCATACGGTTTTATAAACAAAGGTACGCAGAGAGATATGTTATATTATTGTTTAACAGAAGAAATGTCTTCCAAAGAAAATAGTCCCGCTATCGGTTCCTTTCTTTGGGTTGTCATGCTAAGCATGATCATGAAACCTCAGCTCCAATGTAAGAGCAAAATATCGAGGATTTAGTTTGGGAGGCCAGTTAATAGCCCCCGGTAGTGTTCGGCGATAGTCGAGGTCAAGCCGTAAACACTTTGGCCATTGTTATGAATGGCCCGTCATTTAACACCGTCATCGGATCGCTGACCAATTTACGCTTATTGTGACAGTCAGTTTTCGGCTTTCTCCACTGAGGTGCTTAACCATGTGAGCTGGAAGCACAATCACAGTGGTTCTCCCTTTGCACACCTAGCCGAACAAAGCGGAACGTAGGAGGCAAGAGCAGGAGCCGGGCAACCCAACTATTGACCGAAGACACAATTCAAAACCGATGCATATATAGCAATATTCGAGAATGTTTTTGCCGAATCTCTAAAGGTGTCCGGCATTGCACTGCGAGACTTGTGCTGAAAACACACAAATAGCTTAAAAGTGCCACAAGCTTGGAAAACCAAAAAACGTCAGTAAAAACTTGACGTCCGAACAAGATCAAGTGTTCGGTGCCAATCTGAAAATTGGCCTTAGAAAAAAAGTGCTTTTGTCGTGCTTTAACATGATACATCCTATCTCAAGACTTCAAGTGGGTCAGCCTACGGCTTCAACCTCCTATCCTGAAGGCGGAGTACTTCTCGTTAGGCCAGCTTAGCAAACTAAACTCTAGCGGCTTTGAGAGAGAAATTAGACTCTCCGGCTAGTGACCACACACTCGTGTCGAAAAAAGGAGTGATAAATAATAATGACAATAAAACTTTGCAACGACTAAGAAGAAGAACACTTATTATAAAACGGCTCAAATAAATTTAAGAGCCCTCAAGTGACTTGGGTAAAAGAATGATTGCCGAAGTACTTATATCATATCTATGTTCAACCAAACTTTAAACGCGTCTTAACCGACCATCGGCTTCTCCCTCTTCGGTCAAGGACCGAAAAGTGTTATGTACTCCATCTGTCGAGAATATCGACGGTGTTTCCAATAACCAGGCAATCAGGCCATAAGGCTATAACAGACAAAGCACGCTCAGGGAACTTATGCTATATTACTGCGAAGTGTAAGAAGCATCTTCGAAGAAAATAGTACCCCCACCGATACCTTTCTTCGGTGCTCATTGTTATTATGAGACTTGTGCAATAGATTTTTTGTACTCATGAGTTCCGTTGTGTGCCGACCATAATTGAAAACAATAAGAGCGCTAGCTTTCGGCTTCACCCAGTCTGAGGTCCGGCTCGGGTGACCCGATCGTGACAATCGCAGAGGTGCTCCCTTTACTCCCTAGCCGAACAATCGGGAACATAGGGGTAAACACAGGAGCGAGGCAACCCAGCTTGCAAATCACTTAAGTCAATATGGTGCATATTGTGGCGTAATACACGAACAAGGAACGAAGTCGTACAAGTATAATCATATGCAAGAGGAAAAGCTTCATGAAGGAAGCCCCCAAATGAATTGGGTATTTGAATTTATGCGCCACAAACAAAGTTTGGACAAGGAAATTTTTTACAAGCAACTTTTTTCCAAAAAAGTATAATGCTTGGTCGAACCGAACACAAGTTAGAAATTAAAGCTTTGAGCATGAAAGCGACTTAGCTGGTTAATGTGTTCGGTATTGATGACGCGGTCTGAGCTTGATGCCGGACAAGGTTCCATCCCCCAAGCCGGTCCCGAGGTGGCGGAGCGGAGAGTTAGACACGCCGAAGTGGTGACATAGCATGGTCAATGCAGACCGGCAGAGTGACGCCGAAGTCCCCGGTTCATTTTCCTGTGCACAAAAAATAGTGCAAACCGGAGATAATAGTAATAATGATAATTAAAAAAACGTTGCATAATAAATAATTTATGCAAAGTGAGTAATAAAAGAAATATGGCCTGGCGCCTAAGTCAATGTTGGTGCAGGGCGTCGGCGTGATGCGGTGAAGGCGTGACAAAGCCTGAATTCACAGGTCGGTCCGAGCTCCGGATGCGGCGTTCGCTGGACTGTGTACGAAAACTGACCGAACCACCATGCGACTGTCGTTAATGCGGCCACCATTTGATACACCTGGTTTATTAGTTGTAGCAATCCGAAGGAAGGTGATTCCCAAAATTGGGACTCGATCCGCACACCCATTGCCTGATGGGCGATAAAATGACGGCACGGCAATGCTGGCAAAGGTTGGCTCGCCGAGGCAAAGCCCTCGGTCCAGCTAACGTGACGGAGCTGGTCGGCTAGTGACGTCAAAGTGTCCGGAGTAGGTTGATGAAGAGATGGCGAAGTCTCCGGTACAGCCGAGATGTCGAAGCCTCGATGTCAGCCAATGAGTCGAAGTAGGTCGGTGTGATGGACACCAGCTTGAAGAAGCAATAGTGCGGCCCTGCCGATGCAGGTCGTGACGTGGTCGATGCCGGCTTGATGAAGCGACCATGCGGCGATGCCGGTATGCCCACTCCGTGTAATCCGTGGGGCAGCGATGTTGGTGATGATTTATCCTTCGCGATGCTGGACTCTTGTTCATCTTGCCGAGATGATGATCCTAAGAAGTTGAGCTCGGCTCAACAAAGTGACGACGTGTCTAGCGCAGGTCGGCAGTCGTGGAGAAATATTGCCGGACTGGTTTGACACCAGCATGATGTTGAAGATCATGTTTAAAAGATCTTAAAGTTAGTGGGATGTGTTCGGGAACAAAACACAATACCCCATACAAAACTTCCTTCAAAAGGGATGTCCGAAATCCCGTTCATAAAAAAGACGAACTCGGGTCGGATTCGTTTTCGCGCAGAAAACAGATTTGAAAAGTGATGCACTAATTGGAAGGTTCCTGGAGTTTGGATGGTCGGATCGAGCTGAAATTTTGAGAGGTGGTAGATATAGGAATTCCGCAGCCGATCAACGGTTGGATCTTCCAAAGGACGTCCGAGCTAGAAGCTGGACACCACGCCCTAAACTCATCCAGATTCCCGTCCAGATTTGATAGGGCTCCAGTATATCGTGGATTGCCAGAGATTCCTCCATCGGAACTCGACGAAATTTTTCAGGGTTGTTGTAGACTCAATTCCGCACAATTCCACCAAAGCGATCTTTAAAAAGACACTTGAGGAGGCGATGGCGGTGGACACAAGTTTGCTGTCAAGAAAAACAGCACTGTCGCCCGAGGGCAATGTTGACGTTGAGCCTCCGGGCTCCCTGGATGATTCCTCCATGATCTTGATAGAGATCGGAGTTGATGTTTATAAAGGCCCTCATCCGAACATGACGATCGGAGGTAGGGCGCAGTCCTTGGTCAAACCAAGGTGACCAGTCGAGCTGGTGACGAAGATGCCGAAGTCACAGTTGATCTGCAGGCGAGCCATCAACCTTTTGTCGAACACACAGCGGAACTCTCAATGAAAGCACCAATGTCGGTGTTAAAACCGGTGGATCTCGGGTAGGGGGTCCCGAACTGTGCGTCTAGGATCGATGGTAACAGGAGGCAGGGGACACGATGTTTTACCCAGGTTCGGGCCCTCTTGATGGAGGTAAAACGCTACGTCCTGCTTGATTGATATTGATGATATGGGTATTACAAGAGTTGATCTACCACGAGATCGTAGAGGCTAAACCCTAGAAGCTAGCCTATGGTATGATTGTTGTTGTATATGATCTATCGACTAGCCTGGCCTCGGTTTATATAATGCACCAGAGGCCTAGGATAACAAGAGTCCTAGCCAAATACGCCGGTGGGGAGGAGTCCTTGTCTTGATCGCCAAGTCTTGTGGAATCTTCCTTGTATGCGGTAGCTGTCCGAACTGGCCCATGAGTATACGGCCATGGGGGTCCTCGGCCCAATCTAACAGATTGGGAGATTACGTGGTGAGTACCCCCTAGTCCAGGACACCGTCAATCACCCTCAAGAATCCCCTCGTGATGAAGAAACATCAGTTACTCCCCCAACACAGGTCACCACTCCAGTGATTGACGATGAAGACCTTGAGGCCCAACCAACTCCATCTCCACAGGCGTCGCCAGCGTTTTGTAGGCTTCACAAAGGACCAAGGCCACGGGTCACTTTGTCAAGTGTTCCAGAAGGAGAAGAGCGCCAATCCGTTTCACGCGAAGTCTTTCCTGAAGCCTCTCCTACTGCGAACATCCCTGAATTTGAAGCCAAAGCGGCTGAAGATATTCCGGCTGCATCAGACGATGAAAAAGAAGAACCAAGAGATGAAGAAAGTGTTGCTACACCCCCTTCCAACCCTAAAGTTGTTCTTGAGGAGAATGTGTCCGACCCTCCAGCTCCTGAAGTGGAGGTTACCAATACTGAGGCGGCCACCAACACCAACACTGACGCCAATGACGTTGGCATGGCCGAAGCTAATGTGGCGCCTGAAGCTAATGTGGTGAATGCACCTGAAGCCAATGCTGCACCTGATGCAAATCTGCAGCTTGAAGCCAATGCCTCTGCTCCTGTACCACCTCCAAGGCCACACACCATCGAGCAAGCATATGATCATGGTCAGCTTGTTACCATCCGCTGGCCAATTCTGGTTCCTCCGCCTGCTCCCGGACCTCAATTTGCCTATCACATGGAGCACAAGCCTCAAGTCCAGAAGCCAAAGCCAAGGCTACCACGGTTTCCAGGTATTGTAATGTCACCAGGATCGTTTAATCTGAATGGCTTCAAGGCACACAACACATTCTTTGACAGTGACAAGAACCCCTACACAAGGCCAAGAATCTCCTTAGATCGATTCTGGAGTTATCAGCAGCGCAACTACTATTATTGCATCTTATACAATCAGGGGCGCATCTTCCCACATATGCGTCTTGACTGTGAAGCCATTGCTGGATTGTCTTGCCTTGAAGAAGCCCTTGACTGCTTCCGTGATGCGGGTCTGCTCAACTTTGTGACTGATAAGGAACATTGGAATGAGGAACTTCTGCTTCAATTCTATGCTACACTCCACATTCGTGGATACAATAGGGATCCGAAGACTTGGATCCTTGAGTGGATGACGGACGATGTACATCATGAAGCTAAAGCCCAAGACATCATTGAGCTCACAACCCTGCCCACTCCTGGCTAATATTATGAACCAGGTTGTCAGCAACACCAGAATGCTTTGGAGAGCATTTTCCAGAAGCCAGAGCCTAACATGAGCCAAATGCTGAGCATGATGAAGCCTCTGCCATGCGATGCTGAATATTCAACGGAATTCTTTGTTGAAGACCTAGAGTATCTGCCCCGCACCATATATCATATCATCAGGTGAACTCTATGGCATGTCAAAGGACATTCCTCTGCAGTGAAGCTTAAAGGAGTAATGAAGACTTTGGTTTTCTATATCTTCAATGGCATCAGCTTCAATGCTCAAGACTTCTTCATCAGGCAGTTGGCTGCATCTGGCTCCGACATCTTTGGTCTGAAGTTCTATGCTCCATGGGTAATGCGTCTCATCAAGCTTCACTCTGCTATCAACTATCAGCCATCTGCGCGCAATCATCTTATATTCTTGCCAGAGGTTGATCTGTCTGTTGAAGCCATTTACCCAGAGCCTGCAAAGGAGCCAATTTATCTTCACAATGTCGATCGTCAAAGCTTCACCCAACCCATTGAAGGAGTTCAGGCCGTTTCTCGTGTTTATCCCTTGGCTGGCAATACACGCGCCCCTCACACCCAAACTGAAGCCACTGCAAGTACCATTGCCCAAAGGCCTCGGAAGCGATCTCGTGTTCTCAATGATCGAGAGCTTCTCATCGCTCTACATCAGAAACAGGATAAGCATCATGACTGGCTTAAGCGTCAGATGCAAAGCCTCTTGGTGGACGTCAATCGCATTTGCAATCTTGCCACCAAGAATGCCTTTGTTACACATGAAACCTGTCGACGATCCTGGAAGAGTTTGACATTGCTTAGTGCCGAAGCAGATCTTCTAAGTTTCCTAGACATAGACATGTGTTGTCATTTGATGAACGGGATCACATCATTAGAGAATGATGTGATGGACTAGACCCATCCGTTAGCTTAGCACTATGATCGTTTAGTTTATTGCTATTGCTTTCTTCATGACTTATACATGTTCCTATGACTGCGATTATGCAACTCCCGAATACCGGAGGAACACCTTGTGTGCTATCAAACGTCACAATATAACTGGGTGATTATAAAGATGCTCTACAGGTGTCTCCGATGGTGTTTGTTGAGTTGGCATGGATCGATATTAGGATTTGTCACTCCGTGTATCGGAGAGGTATCTCTGGGCCCTCTCGGTAATGCACATCACTATGAGCCTTGCAAGCAATGTGACTAATGAGTTAGTCACGTGATGATTGTAAGTGCATCTAGTGCCACCCCTAGTTGGTTTTGGAGTATTGACGACAAACCTGATTGAGGGACTAATGTGTTTGTGAGAATTGCAGGATAACACAGGTAGTAGTCCCTCATTGACTCGGTTTTCCTATCGGAGATGACCCCTAAAAATGTATGAAGACATTGAAGACAAAGGTGGTATGTGAAGATATTCACATTGAAGACTAT
This sequence comes from Triticum urartu, assembly GCF_003073215.2. NCBI lineage: Eukaryota > Viridiplantae > Streptophyta > Magnoliopsida > Poales > Poaceae > Triticum > Triticum urartu. The sequence goes on along the minus strand of NC_053026.1, from coordinate 468,609,704 downwards.
GACATGAGAAGACATCGCGTGAAGACTATGGAGCGCGAAGACTTAGTTGTTTCGTTGTTTCCTTTTCTTCTTTGTTGAGTCATAGGAACCACCGTACTGTTAAGTGGGGTCCCAGTGAACAAAGTCAGAATGACTAAAGTGATGCTTAACCAAAAATCCTATGTATTTGAGCGAAGACAATGAGAGCAAATCTTATCCAGAGCTGGATGAGTCAGCTTTACTTGCAGCCCAAGTAAAGTTGCCGCGTATGTTTGAAATCTGACCGTTGGAACAGGTGTCAGTTCCTTAGTGACCCAGGGTCATTTCGGACAAATCAGCTCGGGTTGCCTAGTGGCTATAAATAGCCCACCCCCTACACCATAAATTGGTTGGCTGCTCAGAGTTAGTGCACGACTTTTATCGTCTGAGAGCAACCCACCTCGAAGCCTTTGAGAGAGAAATCCTTGCGAGGACAAAGCCCTAAACACCCAGAGCCAAAGAGTGTTAGGCATCACTGAAGTCTTCCTGTCTGTGTGATCTGAAGACTTGTTACACTTAAGGACTGTGAATCCTCCAGCCGGTTAGGCGTCACGTTCTGAGCATCCAAGAGTCATTGTGGATCGCCGGTGAACGAAGTCTGTGAAGGTTTGAAAGTCTACCTTGAAGACTTACCAGAGTGATTGGGTGAGGACTGGGTGTCCTTAGCTCAAGGGGAATAAGGTGAAGACGCGGTCTTCTGAGTTAAATCTCAGCCTCCCTAACCAGACGTACAGTTGTCACAGCAACTGGAATTGGTCCGACAAATCATTGTCTTCAACAAGCCACTGGTTCTATCTTGCCCATCTCTTTATTTACAGTAGGTCCTTGTGAAGTCATTGCCTGTTTGCATTATCTATTTGTCTTCACCGTGTGACTGCTTGTTCTGATTGGCTTCATACTATCTTCCATCCTGATCCATACTGCCTAGCTGATATTAGTCTTTGTGCTTTCACTTCATTGAATACTTGACTATGGCTTGCCTAGTGTAGTCTACCTTCCGCTGCATGTTAATAGGTTTATTTCTATCGTTTGTCTTCGAAACTTCCATGTTTTGAAGACTTTCATAAAAATCGCCTATTCACCCCCCTCTAGTCGATAACTAGCACTTTCAATGATGCATTGTGGAACGAGTAAAGAGACTTGCTGGTAACGAGATTGAACTAGGTATGATGATACCGACGATCGAATCTCGGGCAAGTAACATACCGATGACAAAGGAAACAACGTATGTTGTTGTGCGGTTTGACCGATAAAGATCTTCGTAGAATATGTAGGAACCAATATGAGAATCCAGGTTCCGCTATTGGTTATTGACCGGAGATGTGTCTCGGTCATGTCTACATAGTTCTCGAACCCGTAGGGTCCGCACGCTTAACATTCTATGACGATATGTATTATGAGTTATGTGATTTGATGTACCGAAGGTTGTTTGGAGTCCCGGATGTGATCACGGATATGACGAGACGGAAGTAGAAACGCATCTAGATCACTAAAATAATGATCTAAACGCTCTTATATTTCTTTACAGAGGAAGTAGAAACAATTACTCCCCTTAATGTAATAAATTAACATCAAGTTGCTATTATAATGATGTTATATACATGCTTAACATATTTTGCATATAACCGTGAATAGAACAACTTGAATGTAAAGCAAAAATAAGGTGGTTAATATTAAATATGGGATTAGCCATTGGAGGCGAAGGCAAGGCCGCATGCATGCTTGGTGCAGGCATGGTGAAGGTCAGCGCAACACCGGCGTGGTTGCATGGTGAAGGTCAGCGCAACAACAGTGTGGTTGCATGATGAAGGTCAACGCAACAATGTTTTACGTTTATGTCGTAATTATCCATTATGTTTATGTCGTAACTATCCATTTTTGCCCCTCTACCATGTAGATGGAAGATGGACCGTCGCATGCAATGCACGGAGGAGGGAATTAGGAGAGCATGTCGCACCCCCATGCATGAGAATTAATACCGCTTCAACTCCCAGTCCTGCATTCTACGCAAACTAATCCGAGGGCAAATTCATTAAGGAGGAATGACAATAGCTGTTCTTGGTTCGCACGCTTAACCCCATATATACAAACATAATTAGGAACAGAAGGTGTACGCAATATAACACATTAGCAACCATATAGCAAGCTTAGCGTCCCATAGCGCAAAAAAAACCATTTTCGAGCTTCAAACATCTGCCAAATGAACTTTGTATCAATCATAGGATATAGTAGTACTACTACTAAAAATGAGAAACACAAAGCAGCACATTTAGTAGTTGAGACATTTATATCTGGTTTTCATCGGAAATAAGAGTTTTCACAAGAGCCAAACACCCAAATAGCCCAACGACAGGCTTTCGTGGAGTTAGACCAAGCCAAGGCCCGGCGGCACCTTTTGCCCAGGCAGCCGCGGACACGAACCAGATCCCGCCGGTGATGGGGGTTATGCGTGTCGTTTGCTTAGTTTTACCAGATCCCGGCGACCAGGCTGCGCTTAACCAGAGTAATCCCGTCCGCCCCGCCCCGCCCCGCCCCATCGCTCCCCTGGAGGATTCCAACGGGAGCGGCGGCGGCGAGAGGCACGGCCCCGACCTTCCCCGCAGCCGCCGGCCGCCGCTTCCGGAGGGGGAGACGATGCCGCTGCGGCGGCCGAGGACGAGGCGCGGCGCGGCGCCCCTTCACGCCCCTCAGCCAGGTCCACGCCGACCTCGCCGCGCGTCCTCCAGGAGCAGGCAAGTTGATAGATCTCGCGGCCCCGGCCGTCCCGTCCTCGTCCCTAGGGTTCCGATGCGCGCGACTGACATCCCGATATTTTAATTCTTTTGCGGGAGCGACTAACATGTACATCCCGTTTGGATCGATGCAGGAGAAGCCCTAATGATGCTGCGGATGAACGAAGCCGCCGGCGGTGAGGGCAGCGATTATGGGAGAGGAGGAGCTGGAGCACCACCTCCGCGTCCACCACCAGGAGCACCCGGGTGGCGTCGACGGTGATGGGGACGGTGATATCGAGGCTGAGGGTGAGGGCAAGTGCTAGGATGAAGGCGAGGACGAGCTCTCCTGAGTACGAGGAGGAGGGATTCGATGATGATGAGGAGGTGGAGGATGTGGAGCCAGAGCTAGACCCTGCAGAGTATGAGGATGACGAGGCTTACGCTCGAGTGCTTCAGGACGCCGAGGAGCGTGAGGTCTCTGCGCAGCTTATGGGCCCTCACTGGGATTCAGCGATTGTTTATGGATTTTTTCCCAGCTCAATTCATGTTTCCCGCGGGCTGCTAATGTGCACTTTTGCTTTTGCCTTTGCTTTGTAGGGCGGGCGGTGGAGCATGTCGAGGATCACATAAATGACACGCAGGTAGTGATTTATGTTTCCTTGTCTTGGATGGATTTAATTTTTGTATTTGCAAGTTGGAAGGTCAAAGGTGGGAGCACTCAAATTTTGATGAAATGACCTTGGACCTACAGCAATGCTTATCTATAATACCCAATACCTAAATAGTTCATCCCCACTAATCTATTTCTCTTGACATGCAGCCTATCCACCTCAGCAGCCTTGCCACATAATCAATTTCTCTTAATTATTTTGGTCATGCAGCTCACCACATCAGCATTCTTAAAAAAATCGTGTGAACCTACTCTCTAAAAACCGAAGAGGCCCCGTTGATATTTATGTAACCGAAGAGTGGAAGTCCGACAGGAGCACACGCCGGGCCGGATCCCATTACTTCTCCGCTTCAGTTCCATGGCTCCACCACTTCCTTTCCCACAGCCCGTCGCTTCGTGCATCTTCTCCAATATCCAAGCTCCATGGCTGCAACAACCAGTGCGTCAAGCCTACCCTGCCACCGCCCCGTCCATGTGCACCGTTTTCACCTGTGGCCGGCCCGCCTCGCCGCCGAGAGCAAACCGCCAGATAGCCTGTGCTATAGCTTCCTCAGGGCCCTCCTCGCCATCGCACATGGCGCAGCTCTGGTGTTGGTCCTTCACTGGAGCGCTGATGTTCTCCAACAAATTCTACATCCACGGGAGCCAATAGTCTAATGGCAAGGAGGATGGACGAGGGCTCTCAATCTGATTCTAATCTGCGATGTCAACAAGTATTGCCCGATCTGATTCCGATCTCTCTCTCTACACATATATTTTTCTATCTCTCTCTCTGGATTGTTATGATGGCCCGTAATTACTCATCTCATCAAATTTGTTTGCAGGATTAAATCAGCTTTACGAAGAGAGATTACCTCTAAACAACACAGAAACTAAAATGCAGGGAAACTAATTAAAGGTACAACCTCACCTATTGTTCCCTGATTGATCCCCCCCCCCCCCCCCCCCCCCCCTACATGGTAGTGTTGACAAACTGCCATTTACTCAGACCAGCCTCTTCTTATTCTAACTAATGTTCCATGTATATACTGTAGCTGAAATTTGTCACTGATGCTAAGTTTTTTTTTGGTCTATGCTTTATGGTTGAAGTTCTTTCCGATATAATCCTCACCCTGGCATTAGCTGTTCTACAGGAGGAAGACACTCCAATAGGTGCTCCTGTCTAGAGTTTGGAACCATTGGCTGAATGATACTACGGGCCTCTGAAAAACTATTTAAGATTGGTTTTCACTTTCACATTTTTGATGTTACTGCATGCCATTGGGAGCAAATTCCAGTTACAAGTGCCTGCAGCAAGTAGGGTATTGTTTTTTATTAGTAGGCGGATATGTGTTTACTCTATTGAGGCGGAGCGTAGGAGACTATCCATTTTGCTACCGGAATCTCGGTATGTCTTTGCTCTCTTTTTCTATTTTTTCTTTCTTCCGATTAACTGCAATTCACGTCAATGAAACATGCCATCTTACTGTTCACATTCTATATTCTGGGTTGTGATATTGATGGGTTCTCTTTCTTTTGCAATACTACACGAGAATAGCATATTTAAGTTCAGATATGCACATGGCAGAAACATTTGCTTTTTAGTTTTCTGCAGTAATTACTGTGATGAAACATGCCATTTTATTCTCTTATGTTTGAGTCCAAATCAATTGTGAACATGCTACTTTCATACTTATCATGTACCGTGCTAGAAGGATCCAACCCAATTGTTTTTTTTACTCATGTAAAATGGAAGAGAAAATATTTTTTTGGTGGTTTTGATCACCTGGGAGGTTTACTCTAGGGTGAAAAGGCTCCATTTCTTTTTTCTGAGCCAAGTATCATATAAATTTGCTACCTACATGTTCGGTCGAATACTGAAAAGAATAAATTTATGGATTACTCCGACCTGAAAACCTTAAATCTTGCAAGAAATCTACATCACACCGAAATCTTGATAGAGTTGCAAACTGCCATTTTCTTAGGTCAACCTTTTCCTGTTCTAGCTATAATGTCCCATGTATATACACTAGGTGAAATTAGGCATTTATGCTATTGACAACAAGACATATTTAACTACATCTTAAGATTTCAGACCCGTCGTAACTTCACTTGCACCCAACACCATGTATCATATATATAGTTATATACTCATAGAAATGAGTATACCACTAGACCATGTCAAACACAAATGCTTTGTTCAATTTCATTTTCTGTATTTATCATTTTTGTATGCAGAAGGAGTCATGTCGATTAGAATACAATCCAGCATATGCTCTTGCTGAGCATTTGGAATCATTGGCTTAATGAACTACTGTCCTCCCAATAACTATTTATGATTGGATTAGAGCTTTTATAAATTTTATATTACTGCTTCTGGAGCAAATTCTCATTTATAAATTTCCAAAAAAGGAGTTGTTTTTAATGGTAGACAGGGTGTCTCTTCACTCTCCTGAGGATGAGCATCTGAGATTATCCTGTTGGGATTATCGACCGGAATCTTGGTATGTGTTTGCTCGCTTCTTCTATAGGATTCCTTTAGATGAACCGACAGTGCACAACAATGTATAGAACAGATTCCAATTATCAATTATATCCCCCTGTTTCTATATCTAATTAATAATATTCTTTTTGCCAGGTTATTCTCTTCCTAAATAGCGCTACAAATTCCCGCAGCAACGCGCGGGGCATCATCTAGTTTCGTTAATGTGTGTGACATACAGTGTAGTACTTGCTTATTTCATTGAAGCAGTGACATAATTGCTTGGTAGAGCTAATTTATTCTCTGATATATTATGCTAAAAGTGGTAAATTTACCTCCTGCCATGTTTTCTCCGGGGATTGTGGCATGCACCTCCGGTTCGTCTAATTTATGCACGGAGAACTTTGTCTTTGTTCAAATTGTGGTACTGTGTTTTTGCTTACTTATTGAAACCAGCCAAATTTGACCGAGTAACTTACATTTACAAATCGGCATGTTATTGAAAAAACACAGGGTTCATGGCAAGAGATTGATCCAGATGAGTACTCATACGAGGCAAGTTGTTTTTGCTTTATTCCCTTTGGTGCCTGGGCTTGCATCTAAAGTTCAAAGATGCAATGCTAATGGTTCTAGTCATGATTTCAGGAATTAGTTGCATTGGGCGGAGTGGTTAGTACAGAAAGTAGAGGTCTCTCTGCTGATACACTTGCTTCCTTACCTTCAGTAACTTACAACACAAAAGACATGCAAGACGGCAACACAGAACAGTACGTTCAAATACTTATAAGTTTCATAGCCTTCCAATAATATATATTATTGAAGTGGCATGCTAACTTGTAATTATTGTTGGTAGATGTGTAATTTGTCACGTGGGATTGGAGGAAGGTGAATCCTTGGTTGCACTTCCCTACAAGCATTCATAATCATACCACCCTGACTGCATTAACCAGTCAAATAAATAAGGTACAGTGCCACTTTCGACTTAGTTATTGTTAGAACATATACAATAGTTCCCCATAGATGAGGATTGCCTATGTTATATTTTCATGGTATGAAGCATATCAGGCAATCACACCTGCGCCTGAATGAAAAATGTAAGGTTCCTTTGTACCTCCACTATACACCAACCGTCTATGCTTATTAATCTAGTCATCATCGTCTATGCTTATTAATCTGGTGACCTGAATAGAAAATGTAGGTTCCTTTGTACCTCTACTATGCACCATACGTCTATGCTTATTACTATACTTTATGCAGCTATGGCTTGCTGTAGCCTTATACCATTGTCTGAAATACACTTCTATGCGCATATCTCTCTAGAGCACTGTATGATCAAATATCTATGATTTAGTTTCATATATCCCCTTTTAAAAAGCTAGTTTCATAGTCCTTTTTCTGTCTTAAGTCAAGTAGAATATCATAAGTAGTGGGTGCTATTGAAAGAGGTATGCCATAGTAATTATAAGTAGTACATTTATTTTGGCCACAAAAGAGTTCAAGTAGTTGCTAGTGCTATAGTTTAAGTAGTTTTGTCATCCTGCTTTGGTTAAATGAAGATGGCACGATGAAAGAAAAAGAAAGGGAGGTTGCTTTGTTGTACTCGTTAGCATTTTCTTTCTCTGTTTGGGCTTCAGTTTCTTGAACAACATCACTGTCTACAAGTCACCTGTGGCATTTATAACCAGTCAAAATGTCACTGATTACCAACACTCAATTATGCACCGAAAACAACAATCTTCTTTGTTATGTTTAGGGACGTGGCTATAGAACAAACATGTAGCACCCCCCCTCCCCCCTTTTATTTAGGCAAGTATGAAAACGCTGTCCCACGAGGTTTCCAAAAAAGTAAAAGAAGGCGTGGCAAGTAATGAGCTTTCCCAGGTGAAATGCGACAATCCAGTGCATATGCCATCTTATTATCATCAAGTAATGAGCTGTTCCAGGTAAAATGCGACCATGCGGTAATAGCATGTGGTTGCAGATCGCATGGCCGGCAGGGGTGTGCTCCCGGTTTTGCTAAATAGTGCAGCTGCACCTTTTAGACTTTAGGTTTATTTAGTTATTTACCATTAGGGCTAAGTTATTTACCATTAGACCTAAATTCAGTTTACAATATTGACTTGTATGAGTCAAGTAATGAATTTAAGGTTTGGCAATCAAGTATAAAGTTTAAACTAGTGGACTGCGGGGTTTTTTCCACTGTTGCCTGGATCAATGAAACACTTGGACAGTCTTCATGTGCCAGTTAGTGAAGTTAGTTAAGGATGTGAAGTTACACATAACTCTATTCTCAGCATGGCTTATATATCCAATAGCTTAGTGGGCTGATGCAATAGCTAGGTGGACCCATAAGAGCACATTCTTGTTGAGAGTTTTTATATAATGACCTTTGAATTGTAGCCAGTTAACTTCGCATAATTTGTATCCCTTACTACAAAAAAGTGGGCCTTACCGTGTGGGGAGGTTGCTAAAGCAATAAAGAACTTGTTCATCGGCCATATCTTGATACAAATAAATCAAGTTAAAAATTCATCATACACATCGATATAAATAAAACATAATAGAGAGTAAAGATACATATAGAGTTCAGAACCATGCAAATATAGCTATAATAGAGAGTAAAGATACATACAAAATTTGTTTATTTTTTAAATAATCTAAGAATTATTCATCTTCATGCCAAGTTGCCAACAATACAAGCTTCTGGCATTCTTTGTGACAAGAGTGCCCCAAAAGCTAAAAGGCAAGTTCTATAGGACGGCGGTTTGATCCGTAATGTTGTATGGCGCCGAGTGTTGGCCGACTAAAAGGCGACATGTTCAACAGTTAGGTGTGGCGGAGATGCACATGTTGAGATGGATGTGTGGCCACACAAGGAAGGACCGAGTCCGAAATGATGATATACGAGATAGAGTTGGGTAGCGCCGATTGAAGAGAAGCTTGTCCAACATCGTCTGAGATGGTTTGGGCACATTCAGCGCAAGCCTCCAGAAGCGCCAGTGCATAGTGTACGGCTAAAGCGTGTCGATAATGTCAAGAGAGGTCGGGATAGACCGAACTTGACACGGGAGGAATCCGTAAAGAGGGATCTCAAGGACTGGAGTATCAACAGAGAACTAGTCATGTACAGGGGTTGCGTGGAAGCTTGCTATCCATGTGCCAGAACCATGAGTTGGTTGCAAGATCTTATGGGTTTCACCTCTAGTCTACCCCAACTTGTTTGGGACTAAAGGCTTTGTTGTTGTTGTTGTTTGTTGCCAAGTTGCCAACAATAGAAATAGTTACCGACTGGTATAAAAAAGATAAAATCCATCTTCACTAGTTGGATTGCTCGGGATTGTCACCATTAGGTTCCCCACGAGCAACTGTACCCGTAGACATAGAATGTTTAGGTGTTAGCTCCCAGTGTCAAATGTGTGTTTAGCTTATATTGCATTGCATCTGTGTAGAGCAGACATGATTGATGAAGTACGTGGCGGTTACCTATGTGGGCTCTGGCCGCGCACTCCCTGATCCTGGCCATCCTACTCATGTGACGTCATTGGGCTTGTTCCCACCAGCAACATCGCTTGGCCGACGCCACACGTCCTTGCGTTCGAAACCTCCCCAATTGATACTATGCCATGACCGCCTAACGGTTCCACCATGCAAATTGTGCCGGTGCCGAGGCTGGCTGCCCATGATGGAAACATTGGGTGGTTGTGGCACAATGTGCATCGGGGAGGCGTCAAACGTAGGCACATCGTGTGGCGGGGCCGACCGGTGGCAAACAAGGCCGAGGCACAAGTCGCATGATGAGGATAACCAGGATCATGGAGGTTGCCAGAAGAGCCCGCTTGGACACCCTCCTGGCATCCCGCCTATAATCCAAAGGTTATTATGCTTGTAAAATTTTCCTATATAAGAATTGCTTGACAAGAATATGATCTGTACGAAAAAATTCTGCTCTGGCAAAGCATTCATCATGCTTATTTTCTGCTTGTGGTCAGTATGATTTTACAAAGAGCATTTGTGCCTTTTTATCTGCTTCAGCTAAAAAAACATTTGTTCAGTATTAACAGCATGATTTTGTGTGTGTTAATTAGAGAGGTAATTCAAGTCAGCTATGATGTAAAGGGATTGTGTTTCCTTGGTAGAGGCCACAAGTAGTTCAGCCAGCAACGAAGTTGAATTTGAGGTTTCCTTGTGCAAGGGTATTAATCTGACATCCACAAGGAAAATGTATTAATCTTGTGCAAAGGTATCAATATGACTTGTGTAAGGAAAATCTATTAATCTGTGTGTTGTTTCCTTGCTACATTACTTAAGTTGTATATATCGTGCCTCCATGCCAGAGTCCTACCAGTAGATTGTATCTTGTTGATCCCATATTGGCAGAGGATTATGTGCACACTAGCGTAGTGCCCGTGCGTTTGCTATTGAACCGCAAAAACTGATTGCAGTTGTATTTGATTAGTACTCCCTCCGTTCCTAAATATAAGTCTTTGTAGAGATTTCACTATGGACTATGTATGAAGCAAAATGAGTGAATCTACACTCTAAAATGCATCTATATACATCCGTATGTGGTCCATAGTAGAATCTCTAAGACTTATATTTAGGAACGGAGGGAGTAGTATACAACAGCCAATGCACTTGTTGCTTGACATCATAAAAAGCAATACACCATAACCATAAAAACACTAAGAACACCAAGTATCAACCAATGGCACGTGTCATGGCTGGATTCTGAAATTTGAAAGTTAGGATGACGGGCATAGGGAGGAGGGGTGGCCGGGAGACGGGGATTGGGGAGCAGGGGTTGCCGGGAAAAAAAATCATCGACAAATTGACTGGTTGGTTTGTGTTGGCATTGTTAAAAAAAATCTTCCGATTCGGCGATTAATCTTCCGATTTATCGTCTATCTCAAGTGGTGGTGATCGACTCCACGAATAGCCTGAACCTGAGAAATGTAGATCTGCAAACGGGAACTTCCTGTTGTCTTGAATCAGGTCTGCTGCTCCAGCTCCCCTCTTTCGTTGCTTTCGGCTAAGCATCTTTCGGCGGCGGAAAGAAGGCGACTAGTTGCTTTTAGTGAAGCAGCGAGTTCATGGGCAAGTGAATGAATGAGCAGCGAGTGAAGTGCAACAGTGGTAAGTAAGGCTCGCCATGTTCCTAAAAGGAGTGACCATCTTTTCTTCCCTCAGGGGTTGACCGATAAAATTATGCCTTATCTTCACCATTTATCTTTTATAAGCTGATTTATCGCTCTGACAAGCGATTTATCGTGATTCTACCGATAAATCGGACCTATTCATAGCACTATGCTTGCAAAAAATATGTTTATGTGTGTTTTGTGGATCTTGTTACACAATATGTACTGTTGTCTTATTTTGTTTGTCATTATACGAGGATTTAAATGCTATGAATTCAGGTAACACTTCGGTCCAATATTGTTTTGGTGTTGAATTTAGTGTTGGGAACCTTGGATTTGCAAAAAATATTTGATTAATTGTCGACCGATAAAATCGATTAATCGGTCAATTTTTGATTAATCTCTAATCCCCAGCTGACCGAGACGATAACGATAAGTGATATCCTCAACATCTCGCAGTAAAAGAAATCATGTACCATTGAGTAAAAGAAATCATGTACCATTGAGTTGTCTATAGCAGCAAATGAGGGGTTCGAGACTCCACAATTGCATTACTTGTTTTTGTTTTGTTTATATATTTTTAAATCAAAAGAGGTCTGGTGGCGTTGACCTCACCAACAACTTGAATTGCAGTTCTCTCAGATTATAAAGTTTTGACAGGATTTCGTTAACTATGTGCAGGTATGCGCAATGTGTAGCGCAGAAGTTTCTACCTCAACAAACAAGCAGGCATGACCAACAGTTGGCACTTCAAGTTAGGAAAAGGAAGTTGTTGGCACTTGGGAGTATGCAGTAGCGGCATCATTATATTATCCCTGATGTTTAAACTAGAGTAGCAAAAACTTGTACAAACTTGCGAAGGGACGAACTTGTACAAATTATCTAATGCTTTAGGCCGTGGTCGGACTCCCCCCGCTCTGCGCTGGAGCGGAGTGGCTTGCTAGGTATAATCTGCAGAGCTGCTAAAAGGGAGCTTCGCGGAGCGAAGGGAGCTTCGTCGGCTTCGCTCCGCGGAGAGCAGCCGAACAGGTGCTTAGTCTTCAGTCGCAGAGATATACTGGAAAATATTTGATTATTAGTTATGGCAGAAACTTTCTTTGAAAAGTTTAATGATTATTCATTAATGCACAAAGATATATTGGGAAATATTTGATTGATATATGTATTAGAATGTGAATAATTGGTAAAAAATTAATATTGGCTTGTATATTAGGCTGTAAATAAACACTAATTAATATTTTTATTTGGCTGTAAATAAACACTAATTAATATTTTTATTTGGCTGTAAATAAACACTAATTAATATTTGCTATCTGAGAGTTAATTTTGTTCTAAAATAGGGCTGCAGCAGACGCTATAAATACAAACTATCTTTGTTCGTACAGAGCACCAGCTTTTGCGTATTGTCTACTTCCAAAAGACGTACTTGTCTCGGCAAAATACATACCTCGTGCAAACGACCGACCGGGTAGGTTGTGTAGACTTAAACATGTGCAAAGCATAATAGAATATTGTTGACTTTGTGTAGCTAATATGTTTTTAATGTGAAGCTAATATGTTTTTAATGCATTTGTGAAGCGAAAGGATGGGACGATCGGGAGGCCTACCCAACATTGGAGGCACCGGGGAGAACTCGACCCGACCAGCAAATCCGTACGGCCACCTCATCACCCATGCTTCGGCTACTGCAGGAGCGTGGACAATTAGCCGAGTCCCTACAAGTGCAACCTTCGCCCATCTCGGTCCTTTTGGAGGTGGCTCGTCGCGCGTTCGTTTTTCGGCCACGGGTTTCTCCCCCGTCCAGAGCTCCCAGCTTGTTGCCCCCCTCACCGGCCATGCCATGCCGGTGCAAAGCAATAATGACATAACTCGTAATCTGCTTCAGAGGAACGGTGTTTCAGCGCCTTCGGCTATGCTACCTCGGAGGAATGGTGTGTCCGAGTCTTCAAATATGCTGGCTCGGAGTGACCACCATTTCTCCTTTCAATGGCCGCAAGCACTCTTTGCGTCCCCGAGCAACGCCATCAACTCCGAAGTGTCGGTGCAGATTCATCCCAACTACTACCCCGGCTCCATTTTGGTGAATCGTCCTGTGCAACGTCAACCTCCATGCACTTGCACAGGCCGCTCATTTTCAGAGTTTCTGGCACAACCACGACAGGAGGTGCCCATACAGTTCCGCATGGAGCACGGTGTCCCTAGTGGCCCAATCTTGGCGGTTTCCAATCCTCTTACCACTTCGTCGGTGCTAGGAGCGTCGGGATCAAGCCGAGCACATAGTGTCGGGCTGCTCAACAGCGTTCGCTCCACTCACCGTGGCGCACTTACACAAGAAGCGGGCAACAGATTTGTGCAGCGAAGAGAGCCGTTTGGTCGCAGTGATGAGCTAACGGGCTTAAACGGCGGTCTCCTCCACGGGCATGCGCTTCTTGCGGGCACTGGATCCGTGCAACATACGATCCGTGCAACACCTCTTGGAAGCCCCGGATCGGTGTCGCGCAGACATCCTACGGGTATGTTTGCTAGCACGACACGGGGTGGCGACCGAGTGACCGCGGCAATGACAAACGATCCCATGGTGTGGCGCCTGACTAGGATGGTTAGAATTAGAGAAACTATGACCAGAGCCCGCGCAGACATCCTTGCAGGTAACCACCGCGTACTTCATCCGTCGTGTATCATTTGCTCAAATGCAAGTGCGACACATGCTTAACACTATTCTTTGCTTCATTTTTGTGTCCGGTGCAGCTGCTCGTGGTCGTGGGAGGCAAGATGGTGCAAACCAAGAGCTGTCCGACTAGACCAATTAGCAAAGAATATGAACCTTGCCGGTCGGCGCATATCTTCCATCGGCGTGAAGAATAAATCTTAGATCTGTTTTACTCTATTGAAATTTCATTTTAAATAAATGGTCACTAGACCAATGCCATGTTTTCTACAGTTTATTACTATATCTACATGTAAGACGATTTTAATTTATTTATTTGATGTTCCTTGGCGAGATGCAATTATATGTACCTCTTGAATTTTCTTTCGAGTAGAATTATGCCATGTAATGGAAACCATTCTCTTATAGGAAATGGTTCGAAAATCGCTATTCCACCTTTTAGGTATCGTGAAAAGTGATACCTGTGAAGATCGTGCATTTCAGTCAAATTCAAATCCGTTTTTCGAGTCCATGATATAATATAACCAAATTGGATAGATCTTCCACCTGTTTAGCTAAGAAAGAATAGATACAGAGGTGGATAATAGATCGATATGAAGATCATGAGCTGCCCCATAATGAAATCGCCAGTAGTCGTGAATATCTCCTTCTTCCCTAATCCAAGATTGGAGAAAGAAGATCTAAGAGGGACCTATGGAGAATGTAGTCAGAAATCCATAATAGAGTCCGACCACAACGACCGAATTAATTATCCTCATCGAGAAACTTAGACTACTAAATTGTGTTAAATGGAAGGGATCAAAGTTGGACAGTTTTGACCCTAAGCTTCTGTAGGAGCTTATGTCTGATGGTAATAGTTTAGATGATATTAATGAAGACGTGGAATTAGAAGATTGCATTGTTTAACTAGCTTCCCTCGGTCTCGTGGTAAATTTCGACAATATTCATGATGGGATGTTGCACATAGCTGGTAACCCAGATGCGAAGCACACAGGGCAATGTTTGCCCAAGTTCGGCCCCTCAAGATCAAGGTATGCCCTACCTTGGCTCGGACGTATACCATGGATATAGCCATGTCTGAGCGCTAGGATTACCATATGGATCGCGTAGGTCAAGATGTGTCTGAGAGCAGCCAGGAGTTCCTGCCTTGCCTTATATAGGGGCACACGAATAGGGTTTACATGCCAAGTTGTCTACGATCCACCCTATTCTTGAGGGATCACGGTAGATCTTTGGGATATCTGTGTCTTGTACGTTAAGTTGATGACCCACCTTGGTGTACGTCAAGGTCCGAGCCGCGGGCTTGGGCCATCCCGTGGTAGACGGGCTGACTCTTGCCTCCATCGGTATACCCCGAGGGCATGCCATCATCAAAAGCCCCGAGTCCTTCAAGGTCTGGCCGATTCTGAAAGGAAATTGAACTTAGCGCGATGTTTTGTACTTTGCAGCAAGATATCGATAGACTCATGGAATTCTTGAAAAACTGATGAATTTTGCAAAGTTCACCCGAACGGCATGAACAATGAAGTTAGTGAGCTAGTAAGGGGTAAGTCCCGGTGATATTTGTTGTGCCCCGTTGAAGAGAGTTACTCGTGGCTTGGCGAGGAGCTTATCATGAATTCCGCCTGAAATCAAGGTGGCAGCTGGTCTAACACAAGTCCAGCAAAGCTATCTTGTGTCGTGTAAAGGGATTGCCCCTGACATCATATCATAGCTGGGTCTTGGATTTCAGAGTTTGGATCCAAGTGAAAAAGGGTCCAGCCAGTGCCTCAGAGGTGACGAGCGCAACCAGATGGGTGGTCGCAACTCCTTAGGAGGAGGAAGAAAGCTCATTATCTCTGTCCCCAACGGCAACGCTGAAAACTTTGGACCGTGTGCTCCGTACACAAAATGAAAGCAAGGGGCGACCTCACATTAGCTTCATGGAGTAGAGAGGTACCTAGGATTGGGTGGAATCAACGCGAGTGCCAGGGAGTGGTGGATGCTGGCGGAGATTGAGGCGACGACGTTGAGCTCCCCTGGCCCACTACAGTGAAACCACTGCTCTCTCCATCGCTTCAATCCGCGATACAATGCAATGAGATGGCCCCCTAGGTGTGTTGGACCGATGAGGGGGCTGCATTTTTATAGCCGAAGGCAAGAGACACTACAAAAAAAGACACTTCCGTGATGATACGTGTTTGTCACAGCAGGTCACGTTTTCTGTCATGCATGTACATCCATGACAATTTTATGACAGAATCAAGATAGTCATACTTGTGCTGTCGTAGAAGTGTTCCATGACATTACCAAAATTATCATCACAGAAGTGTCCACTTCCATGACGATAAATCGCGCGTCATAGAAGTGCTTTCGTCAAGGGTGACCGACACGTGGCATCGACCATAACGGGTCGTCGTTAAGCTATCGGGTCTGGTTTTGGATCCGTTAACTCGTTAATAGCCGGGACCAATGGGGATTTTCCACGTGTAAAATTCTCATTGGCCGGAGGAAACACGTGTTGGCTCAATGTTCGGACAGATGTCATCCGCTCATTGGACATGAGGCGCCTATGATACGTCGACACATGGCACGGCCCAATAGAGGCCCATTCTGATGAAAAGGCCGGCCCAGCTAAAGGCCCACCATATTTTTTCAGACACACTAGTGGGCTGGCCTGTTAATAGCCTGCCATCTTTTGGGCCAAATTGAGGCCCATAGCAGATCAGGCCCGTTCACATCCTGCTGTATTTTGGGCCAAATTACGGCCCATATCGGATCAGGCCCGTTAACAAGCCATTGTTCTTTTGGGCCCATTCTAAGATAGGTTTGTATTTCAGCCTATTAAATGTTCGTTAACCAGTTCGGCCCGATAATAGTTTCGGCCTGTTAGCGGCCCGTGGTGCATCTGGGACGCTGTCGGCCCGGTTTAACTTTAGGCCCTTTAATGACCCATGCAGAAACTGGGATATTTCTTGCCCGAAGTAACTTTAGGCCTCTTAATGGCCCGTAGTCTTCGTGGATAAATTTCAGCCCAATAGGCCTATCGGCCTGTTAATGGCCCGTGGAACAGTTGGGCCTAATTACAGCCCGCGTTGAATCAGGCCTACTTAGAGCCCATCTAATAATGGCCCATGGCACTTTTGGGCCTATGGCTCGCGTGGATACCAGCCTGCTTAAAGCCCATAATTTTATTCGGCCAAACTGGCCCGAGATATATTTTGGCCTGTTAACTACTCGTCCTATTTGGGCCAAACATGGGCCTTAGGCAGTTTCAGCTTGTATTGGCCTGTGAATTTTTTGGCCCAACACTGGCTCAATCTAGGTTTTAGCCTGTTAAAAGCCCATGGTATTCTCTGGCCCAACTGGCTAGAACTTTACTCGTCCTGTTAAAGGCGGGAAATTACTATAGGTTTAGACCTGCTAATGGCACAAGATGACTATAGGCCCACGTTTTGGCCCATATGAGTAACGGGCCGGCCTGAAGATCGACAACACCGAGATCCACTAAACCTTCCGGCCCAGATTACAGCATACCGACCAAAGAATAAACCTAGACTATACAATAAAGAAATTACGACATATTACAACCACTGGGAATCAAAGTTCGCTACCGGTGATAATAAAGCGCAACGTGACTGCGGATTACATACACTGGGCATCAAAGGTCGCCACCAGTGCATATAAACGCACCGACAAAAGAATATACAAAATTGAGAGCACTTCAGAAGGCACTAGGCCTTTACAGGACGGGCCCCGCAAGCAGCCAAACAAGCTAATGAGACCTCAGTTGTGTCAATGATAGATGCTCCATCCCTAGCTGTATGGCACGATAGTGCGTGGCAGTCCTCTGACATCTTCTTTGCATCTTTGACTTCAGGTCGATGCTGAGCTGAAGTAGTCAAACTGATTGAGGCAGCGACTACACAGAGGTTGTCTCACACCTGCTGGTGAGTAGCTTCAACTCACTGTCTTCATCAAGACAGGACCTTGGGGTCATCTCGTTGTCCTCAATATGATTTGGCTCACTATCTTCCCTAAAGTTTTGCCTGGCATAAGAGATACGACTCTGAAAGAGAAACAATGAGACACATAACAGGTTTCATAATTATATAAGCAAATAAATGGATCTGTTCTGCATAAGGAACATGTTTTTACAACTACAATTTAAAACTGGTAGTTGTTGCAAACATCCAATCATATGTAAACAGCAGTGGAGGAAATGATGCCTATCCAACTCTATACTAGAACAAAGTTTGAAGGCTTGAGAAGGATGAACTTACATTACATGTTAACACGGGCTGGACAAAGCCCATCTCCATGTTGATGGAAGGATAATTCAATAAATTCCCCAAAGAAAATTCTTTATAAGCATTGTCATTCTTCTACATTTTGCAAAGAGTAAATATAGATCAAATAATATTGGAAAAAATAGAGGATAATGAAGCTCAGGTGCATACTGATGATACATAATCAAATAGCAATTAATTAAGTACAGGGTTACAAGGCAAAAGGTACTGACAAGAGGAATGCATACATCAACGTGTGCAGTGGCATTGGCTTTATTCAACATTTTGGTAAGAGTAAATGTAGATATGATAATTTGGAGAAAGTGGAGGGAAGGGCAGATAAGATGCAGAGTAATGCTAGACAATCAACTATCTCGCGATGCAAGTACAGTAATACCAGCACCGCCCGTTATTACTTGTCGCTCAAATGGATGTATCTAGCACTATTAAGTTCTAAATACATCTAATTGATCAACAATTAATTCGATACAGAGGGAGTACATGACAACATGTACATACATGAGCAATCCAAAACTTCATAACCATTGTGTTAATTCTACATTTATCTAAGAGTAAATATAGATCTTATAATTTCAACCAAAGGGAGGATAAAGAAGCGAACATTTACAGTGATGCTACATAATCAAACAGTAATGAGTGTACGTATCCTGACACAAGGCAAGAGGTACTGACAAGAGCAATGCAGAGCCCAGTATTGTTGTGAGATCCTATGATCCTTTGAGCAAGGAGCTTCATCTAAAATTAGTTTTCATACAAGAGAGAAGGTAAGGCACATGAAGAAATTTAGGAGTTCAAATTTTGAATTGATATCATAGACAGTACCTGACGCTGGGCTGTCAGCAGTTCTAATAGGGGTTTGGCCAGTGGAGCAGGGGTAGAGTGTGGTACAGTTGGGCCTGTGTTTTCTGTGGCTGCTGATCTATCTAATTTATCAGGTATCACTACCTTTTCCAAATATATAGTTTGTACTCCTTGAGGATCTGCACTCACCCTCTTCCTTTTGGACATCTATTATGAAAGAACAACATTTGACTGAAAAACATAGTATGACAACACATGGAATAGGTACAGAAAATGGATAGGTATGGCATATACTCATATATGATGCTTAAACTAAGCAGATGGTGTAACAAAGTAGAAGTAATGCAAGAGGTCAGATGCAAAATATGTGCGACCAATACAACCTTGCCAAGTTAGAGCAAGCACCTTGATGGGTGAATAAGATAGGCCATCCTCCACCATGCCAAGTTTGTTAGCCAGTGGATTGTTCCGCAATATTCCTCTCATGCGCCTATTCTCATATTCATTTTGATAATGTTCATTACCTGACATGCATGAAAACATAAAAACAAGTGAGATTATCTTTGTAATGCAGAAGTGATTCTAATCCAATACTGCCTCCCTGTAAACCCCTTTGTGCTATCTCTGCAATTCTTCTGAGAGATGCCATGCATGCTGTAACTTGGTGTGTGCATTAATATAATGTGGCCTACTACTCAAAATATGAGAGCTCCAGAAGTGATGATACTTTGCAGATGATAGGTTCAACATATAGTAAAGAAGAACAAGTCAACCTGACTTGACGGATTCAAAATATACTAAGGGAGAACAACTCGACCTGACCAGTCGACCGCAAATATCTTTGCAACTCTTCCCAACAAGGAACATACTTATTAAAGAAGAGAAGAGGATCATCTTAAAGAAGAGCAGAAGAGCAAGCAGATTGAAGATATTACAAGTCTTTCTATACAATGTCGGTTACCCACCCATGATGAACCAGAGCGCACAGAGAAATAGTATTCCTTTCGGTCTCTCCATATGTGGCTCACATGCATTTCGAAACTAAAGTAGGAACATTTAGCTGACCAATTAAACATCTCTCATTTTTACTAATATCAGCATAATATCAGATTTGAATGTGTACAACTAAGCTTGTTTAGCTCGATGGGTGGAGAAGTGCTATTACGACATGAACCACGTAGGCTGATCGTGGTCATCATAAAATGGGGAAACCGTAAGCATGATGAGTATAATGTTGACCGTGGTAGTGGGATGGCAGATCTGAAGCTGCAAACTGCGGAAAGGGTAGTTAGCAACCGATCTTTGCTTTGAAATAACAACTAAGATTTGGTATGGACAAGAAAGTACAGTCAACAAGTGACAAAGAAATGCAATTTTGCTGTCTCTCTATATGTCGCGACATGCATTTGGAAAATCAAGTGGGACCTTTAGCTAACCAATTAAATGTGTCTGTTAACTAATATCAGTATCATATCACAATCATATTTGAACAACTAAGCCTTGTGTTGTTTAGCTTGATGGGTGAAATCATGCTAGTACGACAGAAAGCACCTACACATATCATAGTAGAGTATATAAAAGGGGAAAACCCTAAGCATCAAGAGTAAAATCAGGAAATTGGAACTAGCTGGACCAGTGGGTGGCGCACATGCTTTTTGAAACGAATATAGGAATATTAGGTGACCAATTAAACATTCTCTATTTTAGTAATATGAGCATCATATCAGATTCGTATTTCTACACCTAAGCTTTGGAATTATGAGTGGCATGTTGTTTTGCTTGATGGGTTGAGGTCTTGAGGAGCAGTGCTAGCACGACATGAAGCACCTACGATGATGGCAGTGAATATAAAGGGGGAAAACCATAAGCTTTACGAGTATAGTGACCATGCCATGGCGGATCTGAAGGTGCAAACCGGACAAAGCTACTTCGCAACCAATGTTTGCTTTCAACTAACCACTACGATTTGGTACGGACAAGAAAAGTACAGTAAACAATTTACGATCTATTTTCCGGGTGAGATCAATTACTTAAGCACATATGGAAGAGTACCACCTCTCTTGTGACGCCGTGTAGGCCCCTGCTGCGAGTGCGATGGCTGTCGGCAGCGGGAAGAAGACTTTAGACGGCAGACGGCCGGGTCGGGGGATAAATCCTGTTGCCGTGGATGAGGCGGTCGTAGGAGCGGCAACGACAAGGTGGACGATGGCGCCGATGAAGCGAGAGGACGCGATGAAAGGATCCCGGTCCGGCGCCATGGATGAGAGATGCCCATCTCTTGCAGTGGACGATGGGGTAGCGGCTCCGGCAAGGTGGAGGATGGGGTGGCGGACGGAGGAGGCTGGCCGCAGTAGGGAGGTTGTTGTGG
This sequence comes from Triticum urartu, assembly GCF_003073215.2. Lineage (NCBI taxonomy): Eukaryota > Viridiplantae > Streptophyta > Magnoliopsida > Poales > Poaceae > Triticum > Triticum urartu. The sequence goes on along the minus strand of NC_053026.1, from coordinate 468,588,580 downwards.
CGCCGATGGTGTATGCATGGGGAAATGGAGGGGAGTGGGGATCTCAAACTTTGGGACACGCTTGTCTGAAATGTGGGAAAGTTACGAACTTATCCGCCGTTTAAAATTTCGGACATCACGTGGTTGGGGATAGGACAGTAATCTCTCATCTCCCAAATATTTTCCGGTAGCGATTCGGGCGAGGAGAGGGTGTTTTGCCGCCCACGGTTGGCGCCCATAGTGTATGAACGGGGCTGACAGGTAGGGCGGTTGTGTCACGTCCGAGGGAAGTTACACATCTGCCCCTATTTAAAATATTTGCCTACATCGATTTCGGGCGAGGAGAGTTTTTTTGCCGCCCACCGTGTATGAATGGGGAAATGGAGGGAGAGACACATGTCTTTCGGACGAGCTTGAATCAAATGTGTTTGGCCGTCCACATTTGGCGACCACCGTGTCAGAATGGTCTCAGAGGCGGTCGTGTCACGTCTGATTGAAGTTACTAGTCTACCCCTATCGACAATAGTGTAAATCCGGTCGATAAGGATGTTAAAGTGTCAGGGGTAGACAATAATTTCCATCTCGGAAACACTTGCTTCGGGCAGCCCACAAATGATAGTGTGTGTTTAGCTGCTTCATTCAAAACTTGGGAGAATTAGCATTCATGTTTGCCCTGGGCCCTGGCAACTAAATTCAAATCCAATTTGTATTCGATTATGAATATCCATCGATAATTCTACGTTTTGTTATTTATTTCTTCAAAACCACAACAAAGACTTATTCTACCTTTATATATGATTATGATTTAGAAATGCCGTGATCTTCAAATTCAGTAGGTTGGATACACTTTGAGTCAAACAGTTATTTCATCCAATACAATATGCTCACACGAAAAACAGTTCACCTTATGTCAATCATACAAGTACTGAGGATTACCTCGCCTAAAAAATTCGGATCATTACAACACATGGACAACATAGGGGGTCTTACTGAAGGAAATATGCCCTAGAGGCAATAATAAAGTTGTTATTTATATTTCCTTATGTCATGATAAATGTTTATTATTCATGCTAGAATTGTATTAACCGGAAACTTAGTACATGTGTGAATACATAGACAAACAGAGTGTCACTAGTTTGCCTCTACCTGACTAGCTCGTTAAATCAATGATGGTTATGTTTCCTAACCATAGACATTAGTTGTCATTTGATTAACGGGATCACATCATTAGAGAATGATGTGATTGACTTGACCCATCCATTAGCTTAGCACAACGATTGTTTAGTTTGTTGCTATTGCTTTCTCCATAACTTATACATGTTCCTATGACTATGAGATCATGCAACTCCCGAATATCGGAGGAACACTTTGTGTGCTACCAAACATCACAACGTAACTGGGTGATTATAAAGGTGCTCTACAGGTGTCTCTGGTGTTTGTTGAGTTGGCATAGATCGAGATTAGGATTTGTCACTCCGATCATCAGAGAGGTATCTCTGGGCCCTCTCGGTAATGTACATCACTATAAGCCTTGCAAGCAATGTAGCTGATGAGTTAGTTATGGGATGTAGCATTACGAAATGAGTAAAGAGACTTGCCGATAACGAGATTGAACTAGGTATTGAGATACCGACGATCGAATCTCGGGCAAGTAACATACCGATGACAAAGGGAACAACGTATATCGTTATGCGGTTTGACCGATAAAGATCTTCGTAGAATATGTAGGAACCAATATGAGCATCCAGGTTCCGCTATTGGTTATTGACCGGAGACGTGTCTCGGTCATGTCTACATAGTTCTTGAACCCATAGGGTCCGCACGCTTAACATTCGGTGACGATCGGTATTATGAGTTTATGTGTTTTGATGTACCGAAGGTAGTTCGGAGTCCCAGATATGATCACGGACATGACGAGGAGTCTCGAAATGGTCGAGACATAAAGATCGATATATTGGAGGACTATATTTGGACATCGGAAAGGTTCCGGGTGTGGTCGGGCATTTACCGATGTACCGAGAGGTTAACATAATCCCCCGGGAGGTATATGGGCCTTATTGGGCCATAATGGGAGAGAGGAGAAGGGAGAAAAGGAGGGGGAGCACCCCAAGCCCAATCCGAATTGGGAGGGGGCCAGCCCCCCTTTCCTTCCCCCTTCCTTCTCTCCTAATCCAACTAGGGAAGGGGGGGGGAGAATCCTACTCCCGGTGGGAGTAGGACTCCCCTTGGGGCGCGCCTAGGAAGCCGGCCTCCTCCCCCTCCTCCATTCCTTTATATACGGGGGAGGGGGCACCCCATAGACACACAAGTTGATCATTGATCTTTTAGCCGTGTGCGGTGCCCCCCTCCACCATAATCCACCTCGGTCATATCGTAGCAGTGCTTAGGCGAAACCCTGTTCCAGTAGCAACATCATCACCGTCATCACACCGTCGTGCTGATGAAGCTCTCCCTCGACACTCTGCTGGATCGTGAGCTCATGGGACGTCACCGAGCTGAACATGTGCAGATCGCGGAGGTGCCATACCTTTGGTGCTAGGATCGGTCGACCGTGAAGACGTACGACTGCATCAACCGCGTTATCATAACGCTTCCGCTTACGGTCTACGAGGGGACGTGGACAACACTTTTCCCTCTTGTTGCTATGCATCACCATGATCTTGCGTGTGCGTAGGATTTTTTTTTGAAATTACTGCACTCCCCAACAGTGGCATCCGAGCCAGGTTTATGCGTAGATGTTATATGCATGAGTAGAACACAAAGGAGTTGTGGGTGTGGGTATACACATATTGCTTGCCGTCACTAGTTGTTTCTTGATTCGGCGATATTGTTGGATGAAGCGGCCCAGACCGACATTACGCGTACGGTTACGCGAGACTTGTTCTACCGACGTGCTTCACACACAAGTGGCTGGTGGGTGTCAGTTTCTCCAACTTTAGTTGAATCGGATTCAATGAACATGGTTCTTTCTGAAGATCAAAAAGCAATCACTATATCGCGTTGTGGTTTTTGATGCGTAGGTAAGAGCGGTTCTTGCTCAGCCCGTAGCAGCCACGTAAAACTTGCAACAACAAAGTAGAGGACGTCTAACTTGTTTTTGCAGGGCATGTTGTGATGTGATATGGTCAAGACATGATGTTAAATTTTATTGTATGAGATGATCATGTTTTGTAACACAGTTATCGGCAACTGGCAGGAGCCATATGGTTGTCGCTTTATTGTATGAAATGCAATCACCATGTAATTGCTTTACTTTATCACTAAGCGGTAGCGATAGTCGTATAAGCAATAGTTGGCGAGATGACAATGATGCTTCGATGGAGATCAAGGTGTCAAGCCGGTGACGATGGTGATCATGACGGTGCTCTGGAGATGGAGATCAAAGGCACAAGATGATGATGGACATATCATATCACTTATATTGATTGCATGTGATGTTTATCCTTTATGCATCTTATTTAGCTTAGTTCGGTGGTAGCATTATAAGATGATCTCTCACTAAATTTCAAGGTATAAGTGTTCTCCCTAAGTATGCACCGTTGCTACAGTTCGTCATGCCGAGACACCACGTGATGATCGGGTGTGATAAGCTCTACGTTCACATACAACGGGTGCAAGCCAGTTTTGCACACGCGAAATACTCGGGTTAAACTTGACGAGCCTAGCATATGCAGATATGGCCTCAGAACACTGAAACCAAAAGGTCGAGCGTGAATCATATAGTAGATATGATCAACATAGTGATGTTCACCATTGAAAACTACTCCATCTCACGTGATGATCGGACATGGTTTAGTTGATTTGGATCACGTGATCACTTAGATGATTAGAGAGATGTCTATCTAAGTGGGAGTTCTTAAGTAATTTGATTAATTGTACTTTAATTTATCATGAACTTAGTACTTGATAGTATTTTGCATGTCTATGTTGTTGTATATAGATGGCCCGTGCTGTTGTTCCATTGAATTTTAATGCGTTCCTAGAGAAAGCTAAGTTGAAAGATGATGGTAGCAACTACACGGACTGGGTCCGTAACTTGAGGATTATCCTCATTGCTGCACAGAAGAATTACGTCCTGGAAGCACCGCTAGGTGACAAACCCGCTACAGGAGCAACGCCAGATGTTGTGAACACCTGGCAGATCAAAGCTGATGACTACTCGATAGTTTAGTGTGCCATGCTTTACGGCTTAGAACCGGGACTTCAACGATGTTTTGAACGTCATGGAGCATATGAGATGTTCCAGGAGTTGAAGTTAATATTTCTAGCAAATGCCCGGATTGAGAGATATGAAGTCTCTAATAAGTTCTACAGCTGCAAGATGGAGGAGAATAGTTCTGTCAATGAACATATACTCAGAATGTCTGGGTACCACAACCACTTGATTCAACTGGGAGTTAATCTTCCTGATGATAGTGTCATTGACAGAGTTCTTCAATCACTGCCACCAAGCTACAAGAGCTTCGTGATGAACTATAATATGCAAGGGATGGATAAGACGATTCATGAGCTCTTCGCAATGCTAAAGGCTGCGGAGGTAGAAATCAAGAAGGAGCATCAAGTGTTGATGGTCAACAAGACCACCAGTTTCAAGAAAAAGGGTAAAGGGAAGAAGGGGAACTTCAAGAAGAACAGCAAGCCAGTTGCTGCTCAAGTGAAGAAACCCAAGTCTGGACCTAAGCCTGAGACTGAGTGCTTCTACTGCAAAGGAACTGGTCACTGGAAGCGAAACTGCCCCAAGTATTTGGCGCAGAAGAAGGATGGCAAAGTGAAAGGTATATTTGATATACATGTTATTGATGTGTACCTTACTAATGCTCGCAGTAGTGCCTGGGTATTTGATACTGTTTCAGTTGCTAACATTTGCAACTCGAAACAGGGGCTACAGATTAAGAGAAGATTGGCTAAGGACGAGGTGACGATGCGCGTGGGAAATGGTTCCAAAGTCGATGTGATCGCCGTCGGCACGCTACCTCTACATCTACCTTCGGGATTAGTTTTAGACCTAAATAATTGTTATTTGGTGCCAGCATTGAGCATGAACATTATATCTGGATCTTGTTTGATGCGAGACGGTTATTCATTTAAATCAGAGAATAATGGTTGTTCTATTTATATGAGTAATATCTTTTATGGTCATGCACCCTTGATGAGTGGTCTATTTTTACTAAATCTTGATAGTAGTGATACACATGTTCATAGTATTGAAGCCAAAGGATGCAAAGTTGATAATAATAGTGCAACTTATTTGTGGCACCACATGACTAAAACTCAGTTCTCCGGAACAATGGAGCGAGCAACAGAGTTATTGGAAATCATACATACTGATGTATGTGGTCCAATGAACATTGAAGGTCGCGGCGGATATCGTTAGTTTCCCACCTTCACAGATGATTTGAGCAGATATGGGTATATCTACTTAATGAAAAATAAGTCTAAAACATTTGAAAATTTCAAAGAATTTCAGAGTGAAGTGGAAAATCATCATAACAAGAAAAATCAAGTTTCTACGATTTGATCGTGGAGGTGAATATTTGAGTTATGAGTTTGGACTTCATTTGAAACAATGCAGAATAGTTTCGCAACTCACGTGACCTGGAACACCACAATGTAATGGTGTGTCCGAACATCATAACCGCACTTTATTAGATATTGTGCGATCGATGATGTCTCTCACTGATTTACCGCTATCATTTTGGGATTATGCTTTAGAGACGGCAGCATTCATGTTAAATAGGGCACCATCTAAATCCGTTGAGACGACACCTTATGAACTATGGTTTGGCAAGAAACCCAAGTTGTCGTTTCTTAAAGTTTGGGGCTGCAATGCTTATGTGAAAAAGCTTCAACCTGATAAGATCGAACCCAAATCGGAGAAATGTGTCTTCATAGGATACCCAAAGGATCCTGTTGGGTACACCTTCTATCACAGATCCGAAGGCGAGATATTCGTTGCTAAGAATGGATCCTTTCTAGAGAAGGAGTTTCTCTCGAAAGAAGTGAGTGGGAGGAAAGTAGAACTTGACGAGGTAATTGTACCTTCTCCCTTATTGGAAAGTAGTTCATCACTGAAATCAGTTCCAGTAATTCCTACACCGGTAAGTGAGGAGCTAATGATGATGATCATGAAACTTCTGATCAAGTTACTACCGAACCTCGTAGGTCAACGAGAGTAAGATCTGCACCAGAGTTGTGACGCCCCAAGACCGATGCTCGAGAAGACTTCCATAGGTTCCGGGTTTCTCCGTGTGTTTCATTTTTGCTTGCTCCTTTTATTTTTTGCATTGCATCATGTCATCATGTCATAAATCTTTTGCATCTCAACTAAATAATTTGTGTGGATCTTCGATCCATTTAAATCGAGGGAAGAGTGACTTCTCTTTATAACATTATCCTCCTAATATTTAGGGAGTTATTATAAATATTCCATTAATTTGGAATCATCATAACACACGTGCAAAAAAATTCTCATGTCTATTCCTCTTCGAGTTTGACCTTCAAACCTTGCCAATATCTCTCATCTCTTTTATCGAGGCTCCTCCTAAATTCTCAACATTTATGGACCTTCCTTTTACCGAGTCTTAGTTCAAACCTTTTGTTTAAATTCAAATGAGTTTGGATTTAAACTTTGCAATCTTGGCCTTTTTCTATTTTCTCGGAACAAGCACATTTTTGTGAGCCCGGGAAGTTTATCCGCGTGTCCAACTCCTTCCCCTATCCTCCCTTTCTTTTCTTTCTTATCCATGTGCTGTTTTTTTCTTGAGAAGAGAGCTTAGAGAGTAGAGAACGCAGCCCATCAAATTGGCCTAAGGCCCGGCCGCCGGTCTCCCTAGGCGCGGCCCTCCCTCTCCACTAGGCCCATCTCTCCCCGCTGCCCACCTGGGCCTCACAAACTCCAGCTAAGGCCCGAGCGAACCCTAGACTATCTCCCTCTCGTTCTCGTTCCCGTGCCCGATCCCTATCTCTCCCCTCTCGTTCCCGTGGCCGCCGCCACCACGTCCTCGATGCCATCTCTCGCTCTCTCCCCTATCCCTACTCCCTCCTCTCGCGTCCTCCCTCACCTTCTCAGCGCGACCAGGGGGGGATCCCAATCCCCATGGCCATGCAGCCTCGCGCGCCCAGGACCCCGAGCAGGAGCGATGTCCTTGTCTCCTCGCTCGCGCCTCCTCCGGTCCCATGGCGATGCCGTCCGGCCACAGCCACCTGCGTGCCCGACGCCGCCCCGCCTCCAAGTTCGCCGCCGCCTTGCTGTCGCCATGGACCGAAGCCGCGCCTCGGTTGCTTCTTGTACCGCAGCCGCCGGCCTCTCCTTCCTCCTGCGCGGTTCCCCCTGCCGCCTTGCTGCCGTCGAGCTGCGCCACAACGCCGACCTCGCTCTGCCCTTGCAGCTGCTGCTTCGCCACCACGCGCCCATGTTGACTCGGGCGAGTCCAGCACCATGACTCGACGCTGCTCTGGCCGCACCCACCTCGGGCCTTCAACCACGATGCCCGCCATGGCCCTCCTCGCACTGCTGCTCCTTGGTTTCGTCCTCTGTCACGACCATCTCCTCCCCCAACGCCCTTGCGGAGGCTGTGGCTGCAGGACCACCACGACACCATCTCCGGAGCCCAAGTCCGAGGACTAACGCGCTCGGGTAACTCGTCAAGTACATCTTCGTCAAGATCGATGCTTGGACAGGCACCGTTTGCGTGGATTACGTCAAGTACCACGACGACCGTCGAGACCGCCAAGTTCTACTACCGATGAACGCTTTGGAATCGCCAAGTCAAACTACAACGCGAAGACCATGTATAACTACTGATCCCGTGGATGTCACCAAGTACCCCATTGGCAAGACCGACGCCCGAACAATCACACCGACTCTGTGGATTTCAGCAAGACCCTCGACGACCTACTCCGTGAACGTGTACCACTACGCCGCCCTAACGTCTACAGAACATGTACCACGACCATCGTTGAAGACCCTGTGGACGTCAAGTTCCATGTCGTGACCCCGAACATCTACGGACATGAACCACTACTTCCCTCGGCGTCCCGAGAATGTCTACTTCCCCTACACCGCATCGTACTCGAACCCCTCCGATAACGCACGCTTCGAAGGTATAACCTCGAGACGACGTCCATGATTGAATGCTTGCGATGTTTGAGAGGCTCGTGTTGCCCCGTGTCCAAATTGTCTCTCGTTTCCTTGTCGCCAACTCGTGGGACACCCGGAATCCGAGAGCGCCCCACCATCTTTTGCACACATCCGCACACTTCTCCTTTGCATCGGTATCTCAATCGAGTTACCGGAACCGAAACATTGCCGTGGCACTGTTTCATTATCGTCGCCGTGGCACCCCTTTTGTTTCCGCCACGATGACAAAAATGCTTCTTAATGCTCTTATCAAGTCTTAATAAAAAATTGCATAAAACTTGTTCATGTCATCCGCATCATGATAACAATAATTAAAATGTTTAAATTGTTGTTGCAATAAATTACTAATGCATAGGGGGATTCACCGGATTCGTTGTTTGTTATATCCGGCCCCATATAAGTTGCTTAGAGTGTGTAGTTTACTTTTGCTTCACCTCTTGCCATGCTAACAACATTTAACCTTGTTGGGTACATAAACGAGAGAGAACTAAATAAGTCATGTGGTGTTTTCTTCAATATGCAACTCCGTTGCATAATGAGCTCCACTTAATTTGTAGGATTGCTTGTGCACTTTGCCATGCCATGCCTCTTTAAATCGGACATGCATCATACTTGGTTGTGCATCATGCCATGCTTATGTGGTGGTTGTTTACTATGTTGTTTGCTCCTTTCCGGTGTTGCTTCTTCGGGTTGGTTCCGATAACGTCGCGTTTGTGAGGACTCGTTCGACTACGTCCGTTTGTCTTCCTCATGGACTCGTTCTTCTTCCTTGCGGGATCTCAGGCAAGATGATCATACCCTCGAAATCACTTCTATCTTTGCTTGCTAGTTGCTCGCTCTTTTGCTATGCCTATGCTGCGATACCTACCACTTTCTTATCATGCCTCCCATATTGTTGAGCCAAGCCTCTAACCCACCTTGTCCTAGCAAACCGTTGTTTGGCTATGTTACCGCTTTGCTCAGCCCCTCTTATAGCGTTGTTAGTTGCAGGTGAAGATGAAGTTTGTTCCTTGTTGGAACATGGAGATGTTGTTCCTTGTTGGAATATGTTTACTTGTTGGGATATCACAATATCTCTTATTTAATTAATGAATCTATATACTTGGTAAAGGGTGGAAGGCTCGGCCTTATGCCTGGTGTTTTGTTCCACTCTTGCCGCCCTAGTTTCTGTCATATCGGCGTTATGTTCCCGGATTTTGCGTTCCTTACGCGGTTGGGCTATAATGGGAACCCCTTGACAGTTCGCCTTGAATAAAACTCCTCCACCAATGCCCAACCTTGGTTTTACCATTTTCCACCTAGCCTTTTCTTTCCCTTGGGTTCTGCAGACTCAAGGGTCATCTTTATTTTAACCCCCCGGGCCAGTGCTCCTCTGAGTGTTGGTCCGAACTGAGCTGCCTGCGGGGCCACCTCGGGGAAACTTGAGGGTTGGTTTTACTCGTAGCTAGTCTCATCTGAGTGTGCCCTGAGAACGAGATATGTGCAGCTCCTATCGGGATTTGTCGGCACATTCGGGCGGTGTTGCTGGACTTGTTTTACCATTTCGAAATGTCTTGTAACCGGGATTCCGAGTCTGATCGGGTCTTCCCGCTAGAAGGAATATCCTTCATTGACCGTGAGAGCTTGTGATGGGCTAAGTTGGGACACCCATGCAGGGATTTGAACTTTCGAAAGTCGTGCCCGCGGTTATGGGCAGATGGGAATTTGTTAACGTTCGGTTGTAGAAAACCTGAAGTTGACCTTAATTAAAATACATCAACCGCGTGTGTAACCATGATGGACTCTTCTCGGCGGAGTCCGGGAAGTGAACACGGTGTTGGAGTTATGTTTGACGTAGGTTGTTTTAGGATCACTTCTTGATCATAGATGATCGACCGTGCTTTTGCCTTCTCTTCTCGCTCTCTTTTGCGTATGTTAGCCACCATATATGCTAGTCGCTTGCTGCAGCTCCACCTCATACCTTTTACCTTACCCATAAGCTTAAATAGTCTTGATCGCGAGGGTGCGAGATTGCTGAGTCCCCGTGGCTCACAAATACTTCCAAAACCAGTTTGCAGGTGCCGAGGATACCGTGCAGATGATGCAACCAAGCTCAAAGAGGAGCTCTATGAAGATCTTGTCCTTTGTGTTGTTTCGTTCTAGTTGATCAGTAGTGGAGCCCAGTTGGGGTCGATCGGGGATCTGTGTAGCATTTGGGGTAGTCTTCTTTTATTTTGGCTCCGTAGTCGGGCCTTGATTGTATTTGGATGATGTAATGCTTTATTCATGTAATTGTGTGAAGTGGCGAGTGTAAGCCAACTATGTATCTTTTCCCTTATGTATTACATGGGTTGTGTGAAGATTACCTCACTTGCGACATTGCTTTCAATCCGGTTATGCCTCTAAGTCGTGCTTCGACACGTGGGAGATATAGCCGCATCGAGGGCGTTACAAGAGTGGTACGGTAATCCTATTCTGGAAGTCATGTTACTTGACCATGACGAACCTACGAACTATGAGGCAGCGATGATGAGCCCAGATTCCGCAAAATGGCTTCAGGCCATGAAATCTAAGATGGGATCCATGTATGAGAACAAAGTATGGACTTTGGTTGACTTGCCCGATGATCGGCATGCCATAGAGAATAAATGGATCTTCAAGAAGAAGATTGACGCTGACGGTAATATTACTGTCTACAAAGCTTGACTTGTTGCAAAAGGTTTTCGACAAGTTCAAGGAGTTGACTACGATGAGATCTTCTCACCCGTAGCGATGCTTAAGTTCGTCTGAATCATGTTAGCAATTGCCGTATTTTATGATTATGAAATTTGGCAAATGGATGTCAAAACTGGATTCCTTAATGGATATCTTAAAGAAGAGTTGTATATGATGCAACCAGAAGGTTTTGTTGATCCAAAAGGTGCTAACAAAGTGTAAGCTCCAGCGATCCATTTATGGACTGGTGCAAGTCTCTCGGAGTTGGAATATACGCTTTGATAGTGTGATCAAAGCATATGGTTTTATGCAGACTTTTGGAGAAGCTTGTATTTAAAAGAAAGTGAGTGGGAGCTCCATAGCATTTCTGATATTATATGTAGATGACATATTGTTGATTGGAAATGATACTGAATTTCTGAATAGCATAAAAGGATACTTGAATAAGAATTTTTTCAATAAAAGACCTCGGTGAAGCTGCTTATATATTGGGCATCAAGATCTATAGAGATAGATCAAGACGCTTAATTGGACTTTCACAAAGCACATACCTTGATAAAGTTTTGAAGAAGTTCAAAATGGATCAAGCAAAGAAAGGGTTCTTGTCTGTATTACAAGGTGTGAAGTTCAGTTAGACTCAATGCCCGACCACTGCAGAAGATAGAGAGAAAATGAATGGTGTTCCCTATGCTTCAGCCATAGGCTCTATCATGTATGCAATGCTGTGTACCATACCTGATGTGTGCCTTGCTATCGGTTTAGCAAGAAGGTACCAAAGTAATCCAGGAGTGGATCACTAGACAGCGGTCAAGAATATCCTGAAATACCTGAAAAGGACTAAGGATATGTTTCTCTTATATGGAGGTGACAAAGAGCTCGTCGTAAACGGTTACGTCGATGCAAGCTTTGACACTGATCTGGATGACTCTAAGTCACAAACCGGATACGTGTTTTTATTAAATGGTGGACCTGTCAGTTGGTGCAGTGCCAAGCATAGCGTCGTGGCGGGATCTATGTGTGAAGCGGAATACATAGCTGCTTTGGAAGCAGCAAATGAAGGAGTCTGGATGAAGGAGTTCATATCTGATCTAGGTGTCATACCTAGTGCATCGGGTCCAATGAAAATATTTTGTGACAATACTGGTGCAATTGCCTTGGCCAAGGAATCCAGATTTCACAAGAGAACCAAGCACATCAAGAGACACTTCAATTCCATCCGCGATCAAGTCAAGGAGGGAGACATAGAGATTTGCAAGATACATACAGATTTGAATGTTGCAGACCTGTTGACTAAGCCTCTCTCATGAGCAAAACATGATCAGCACCAAGACTCCATGGGTGTTAGAATCATTACAATGTAATCTAGATAATTGACTCTAGTGCAAGTGGGAGACTGAAGGAAATATGCCCAAGAGGCAATAATAAAGTTGTTATTTATATTTCCTTATTTCATGATAAATGTTTATTATTCATGCTAGAATTGTATTAACCAGAAACTTAGTACATGTGTGAATACATAGACAAACAGAGTGTCACTAGTTTGCCTCTACTTGACTAGCTCGTTAAATCAATGATGGTTATGTTTCCTAACCATAGACATGAGTTGTCATTTGATTAACACGATCATATCATTAGAGAATGATGTGATTGACTTGACCCATTCGTTAGCTTAGCACGATGATCGTTTAGTTTGTTGATATTGCTTTCTCTGTAACCTATACATGTTCCTATGACTACAAGATCATGCAACTCCCGAATACCGAAGGAACACTTTGTGTGCTACCAAACGTCACAACGTAACTGGGTGATTATAAAGGTGCTCAACAGGTGTCTCCGATGGTGTTTGTTGAGTTGGCATAGATCGAGATTAGGATTTGTCACTCCGATTGCGGAGAGGTATCTCTGGGCCCTCTCGGTAATGTACATCACTATAAGCCTTGCAAGCAATGTAGCTAATGAGTTAGTTACTGGATGTAGCATTATGGAACGAGTAAAGAGACTTTCCAGTAACGAGATTAAACTAGGTATTGAGATACTGACGATTGAATCTCGGGCAACTAACATACTAATGACAAAGGGAACAACGTATATCGTTATGCGGTTTGACCGATAAAGATCTTCGTAGAATATGTAGGAACCAATATGAGCATCCAGGTTCTGCTATTGGTTATTGACCAGAGACGTGTCTCGGTCATGTCTACATAGTTCTCGAACCCGTAGGGTCCGCATGCTTAACGTTCGGTGACGATCGGTATTATGAGTTTATGTGTTTTGATGTACCGAAGGTAGTTCGGAGTCCCAGATATGATCATGGACATGACGAGGAGTCTCGAAATGGTTGAAACATAAAGATCGATATATTGGACGACTATATTTGGATAGTGGAATGGTTCCGGGTGAGATCGGGCATTTACCGATGTACCAGGAGGTTACAGGAACCCCCCGGGAGGTATATGTGCCTTATTGGGCCATAGTGGGAGAGAGGAGAAGGGAGCAAAGGAGGGGGCGCCCCCCCGAAGCCCAATCCGAATTGGGAGGGGGCCGCCCCCCCTTTCTTTCCTCCTTCCCCCCTTTCTTCTCTCCTAATCCAACTAGGGAAGGGGGGGGGGGATCCTACTCCCAGTGGGAGTAGCACTCCCCTTGGGGCGCGCCTAGGAGGACGGCCTCCTCCCCCTCCTCCACTCCTTTATATACGGGGGAGGGGGGCACCCCATAGACACACAAGTTGATCATTGATCTTTTAGCCGTGTGCGGTGCCCCCCTCCACCATAATCCACCTCGGTCATATCGTAGCGATGCTTAGGCGAAGCCCTGTTCCGGTAGCAACATCATCACCGTCATCATGTCGTCGTGCTGACGAAGCTCTCCCTCGACACTCTGCTGGATCGTGAGTTCATGGGACGTCACCGAGATGAACGTGTGTAGATCGCGGAGGTGCCATACCTTCGGTGCTAGGATCGGTCGATCATGAAGACGTATGACTACATCAACCGCGTTATCATAACGCTTCCGCTTACGGTCTACGAGGGTACGTGGACAACACTCTTCCCTCTTGTTGCTATGCATCACCATGATCTTGCGTGTGCGTAGGATTTTTTTTGAAATTACTGCGTTCCCCAACACTTACAACATAATCCATTCAGAGACATGACACAACATGCAAGTACAATAATCTATTAAGAATTTCAACTGGTATCTAAAGAAGAACTGTAATTACCCTGGGCTTCAGATAGCAGAAACAACATGACCTCCTCCGTCTTCAAATGCAGCATTCTTACTTCCTCCAATTCTTGGGTTGCTTGCATAATGTGTGCAGCTGATTGCATAATTTCCAGCCTCAAGATCAAGATTACCTCATTCATGGCAGCCACATCATCTCTTTCTGCCTCTAGTAGAGCCTCAAGAACTATAATATCTGTGCTCAGACTGCTCTCTGGCGGTGTTGCCTCTGAACTGCTACCATCTGGTAACATGGATGGCGCACTGCTTCCACAGATAGATTCTGGGGTTGTGCGTTGTGTCCTAGTGTGAATGGCATCCTAAAAGGTTTCCGTTGGACATAAGTAAGAGATAGTTATCGCATGATTAAGGCAGTAAGCTTACATGGTAAACGACATACGAATTATTGCCGAGCATGGCAAGCTATGTTTAAATGGTTCAAAGCAGCATCAGCCGAAAAGAAATTAAAATGGTAAGATGAAACTTGAAAGGGAGTGTACCACCGCTATATTTTAGTTGTCAAGGCATCTAAGAAGTTCAAATAATCTGAGAAAGCACTTAACAGTGTGGCCTCATATAAACTACGAAGACAGTCTTGTGATGAAGTTCAGAGGAAAAGTTAAGGACTCAAATGAACTAGGCATGCATTTCTTTACAATAGTACAGCAGGCATTGCTGACATATTGGCCAACTCAGGTATAGCCTAACAAGTAACAAACAAGCATTCGAATCAAGCAATACAGCAAAGTAGACAACTGAACTATTTGTAATTTTGTAGGATTACAGGTTGAGGGCACAAGCCAAGAAAGCAGCCCACACGCATTACATTTCACATGTACTAAAACACACTGGCTTACCATATGTTGCTGTGAAGCCTCGGTGATGTCGCAATGTTCTTTGAAGATATCGTCAGCATCCCGTGGTTGCAAATCTAGTTGTTGTAGTTTATTCTGCACCCTCTATTTAGGTAAAATTAATTTTAATCGCATGCACTGGTTCAAATTGATCATCAATGGTCCATCTAAACTAATGAAAGAAGGGTGTGTGCTTACACAACAATATATCTGCTTCATTATATTTTTATGCTTGTTCGAGGTGCCAGCCCCAAAAGAACAAATATTTTGCTTGATGGGGTTGGCAGCTCCATAATTAATCCTTACTTATGAAGCCTGTTATCCCAAACAAGTTGGAGTAGGCTAGATATGAAACCCTTTCACGAGGACTTCCTAGGAGGTCACCCATCCTAGTACTACTCTCGCCCAAATGGGTTTCATACCCCAAAAGACTGGCTAGTTTTTAATTAGTCATGCAACTTGGGAAGATCAAGAACACACAAAAAATTAATGAACAGAGGGTCGGAGCAGTGATGTAATAGCTAGCATCAGGAAATGTAGGGTAAAATGAACAAAAAGCAGCGGAACCACATGCTAGTTTGCTGATGTGTAATTAAGCATAGAGAACATGAAGCAGTCTGATGGAACCAACAGGTGGCATCAGAACAACACCATTATCATAAATATATCATGCAAGAAGTAAAATAGTAGGCAGTGATATCTAGGAAGTACAATAATACTTAGGATAAAACTAAAGCATATTAACTAGATGTGCACTGGCATGTAATTTAGCACATGTAACATGTTCACTGCCAGAAGTATGGCCCTATAGGTGCAAGCAGAATAACGCGTCTCATGAAAAATTGAATGATGCCCTGAAGAAATTCAAAGGTGCGGTGCTTATGCTAAGAAAGTGAACGTAGGCGCTGGTCGTTGGATAATAGTACCTGATTCTCGGTGGCGTATGGGTATCATTGTCATACTTGATAGCTAAGGATCGTCGATGGTGCTCGTGTTGCGGTTAAGTTTGGGCAGGCTGTCGCCGTCGCTGAAGCGGCTCCGGTGCTTCGGTTGCGGCGCCTGTCGACATACAAGAAAGCTCATCTGTGGTAAGTGAATAGTTGCACGATAAAGAAGAGAAAAACCGAAGGAGTACAAATCAAAATAACCCGATGAGGCTGCGACGTCAGTAAAGCAGGGCCGGTGGAGTTGAATATGGCGTCCGTGGAGCAGGTCCGGTGCAGTGGACGAAGGCTTCGGCGGGTGTAGTGTACAGTGCTTTCGGTGAGGCGGATCTTTTGCGGCGGATGAGGGCTTGTATGAAGGGCCAGCGATCGAGCGGACGAGGGAGTCACTGAAGGGCCTACACTATGGTGGACGAGGGCGCCGGTTAAGCAGATCCGGTGTGGTGGACCATGATGGCGGTCAAGGAGATCTAGAGCGGTGGACAAGCCAGTCGGTGAAGCAGCTCCGGTGAAGTGGTGAGTTGGTAGTTGGGGGTTCCAAGGTGCGGAAGGTAGATCCGGCGGGGTGTGAGGTCCACCATTGCGGCGGAGGACTAGAT
This sequence comes from Triticum urartu, assembly GCF_003073215.2. NCBI lineage: Eukaryota > Viridiplantae > Streptophyta > Magnoliopsida > Poales > Poaceae > Triticum > Triticum urartu. The sequence goes on along the minus strand of NC_053026.1, from coordinate 468,572,151 downwards.
TCGGTGGCTTGCCGTGGTTGGGGGGGTCGGGGAGGGGAAAGGGGAGGGGCTCTGGGGAAGAATGTTGGGGGCAAAGTTGGGCAAACAATGGAGTTACCAAAGCAGCCCTTTTCCGTTCATGTGGCAGGGGTAAAATAGGAATATCGCAGGGCTAAACTTTCGGGCGCGAGATATTTCGATGTGAGTGGGAAGTTTGAAAGCTTTTGGCGCCTGGAATTATAAGTGTTCTGCTCTTGTATGGCCGACTATGATATCATGGCCGAGAATTTATTTGTTTTGCACCCAAAAAAAGTGCTAGTTTTGAAAATCAATGTCTCCAACTCGAAACTTAGATTGTCCATTCAATTCAAATATGGATCATTGAGCTAGTACAATTAAATACCATCATACGGTGCAATTCAAATGATATTCCAAATGTGTTTATCCTAAATATGATGACAAAAGCAAAAATGTGTATGTGCATGAATAAGGTGGATGATTATAAAGTTTGAACATGCCCGTATGTGTATATCTCTAGGTTTGATATATGAATTTGAAATCACGAAATCCCGGCTTAAAAAATGTACCTCCGTTTAAATGAATTACAAAAGCTAATGATGGAGTCGAATTCCAAAATTCCAATATTAGGTTTGTAATTCTGATACATCAAGGTATATCACGCATGTTCAAAAGTATCGTTATCTCATAGTCCAAATTGTGAAACAAATTGGTCAACCATGAGTGCACACATTATTGACCATATATATCTCAAGTACGCTAAAGTCCCTCAAATATAGACACCTAACTCATTATTTGAAGCCACCCCCCACACACACGCCGTTCTCTCCCCAGACACGAACACACGAGCACATTAACACCCCCTCTCTTCTAAAGTCCGGACCCCAATATAGGTCTCTTATCACTTTGTCTCTCGGGCATGCACACATATATTTCCCCCACTCTCCAGGTCTCCCGGCATCTCTCTTTCCCAAGCACACACACTATGTAGAGTGTATCTTTCTCATACACACAAAACGTCGCCCCCAAACGCCTATCTCCCTAGTTATGTGGTTCTCGCACACTCACCTCACACACCACCCCCACTGAAAACAAGCACACTTTGTCTCCTTGTGCACCACTCTCCTCTTTCTATCTCTCCCACAGGCGGACCCGCCCCAGCTCCTTCCCTATATACATATATGCCGTGACTCTTTCCATAGCTTCCTAATGTATCATCATTCTCAATCTCGCACGTTGTTCTCTACACCATCTATTCTCGATCTCTCATGAAGTCCCTATCACACACATGATGACCCGCTTCCCTTGCGTCTCCGTACATAGGCCAATTTCGAACAACATCAACATTGTCTCCCTATCTATACGCCACTTATGGACAAAAACGACCCCTCTCCCCCCTCTTTTCCTCTCTCTCTCTCTCTCTCCGTCGCTCGCTCTCTCTCTCTCTCTCACCCCTCTCCCACACACACTCGATGTCTCTTCCAAATAGTCTGCTCCCCGCCCGCACCCATGCTATCCCGCTACTACACATGCCTTTGTCTCTCTTTGACACACATGTCACACCATTCCCCCTTCCCTTATACTAGGTTTACATCATTAGTGGTCTCTCTACTCCACATACACACACTCCCTCTCACACACAAACGCGCGCACAAACACGCACAAACACCCAGCTAGCTATCTGGATCCTTCTTTTATGACACACACCTTGCATATTCTCTACAACTCTAGATATGTATATACCCCCCTCTCTAGCTCAGATGCACACCAAAATTCTCCATCTCTCTAACTCACACATCTCTCTCCATGCCCGCATGTGTATCTCACACACTCACTCTGTGATTATGTCTATGTGTCTCCACGTTACACAACACAAAGCCCCATGTACATGTCTCTCTCTATCCTCCACACACATAGACACAAATAATCTATTATCATTGCCTCAGTCTCTAGACATATCACACATGCTCTCTCTCTCTCTCTCTCTCGCAAACACGCTCAACAAGGGTTTCCCCGTGAATAACTTACCGTCTATTCATCAACAGTCATGGCAGTACGGCGAACACGAGACGCGGAAAAGAATAAATCTACACGTGCGTAGACCACCTAGTATGACTACTAGGACTAGAGCAAGACGAAAGCGCGCCACCGTCACCCCCTCCTTATCGGCGACGGGAAAACCTTTGTTTTACACAGTCGAGAAGTCATTGTGCTAAGGCCCCACATGCTGAGCCGTTGAATAGAATGTAGATCCTAGTTTAAGGAAACAAGCTAGTATCAATAATACATTTGTATCTCCATACTTATATTTCTTCTCTTATAAAAAACTGAGTTGGTGATCATGGTATGCGTGCCATCTTGCAATAGACCGTCCGATCTATATCTGACGGATGCAAATTAAACTAAAAGATACCCGCACCTCTCTCCACATTTGCAGACAAGGCCTTCCCTCGTTCATCCTTATCTCCAACAACCTCATTGTTTAGAAATTAAAAAAGGAAGCCTCTGGAACAAACTGGCCTGGTGGCCGCTGCCAGCGTCGTCCATCCCCTTGCCTCCACTCAGTCCGACCACCAATCACCACCACGCCCCACTACTCTTCACCTTATCTCCTATTTCACGAGATATCATTAGTTTTTACACATGGGACTACTCCTACATGGGTCAATCACAACAAGTGTTTTATAAAAATATGCATCTTGATGTTCCGTGCAATGCACAGACATCTTGCTAGTACTCCTACAGAAGACAAAGTTGGTGATGATGGTGTGTTTGCCATCCGTCATTTCTGACCATTAGATCTACATCTAACATTTGTGAGGTAAGTTGTTACCTTTTCTCACCAACATCCCACTTATCTACCAATTTGCAGAAAAACCCATAATTAGTATCTTAAAACCAACCACACACCTCCCTCACCTCACCAAAACAGCCCAAGGAATATTTTCCGATTGAAACATAATATATCTCTAGTGATATCTACACTCTTATAAAAAACCGAGTTGGTCATGATGGTGTGCCTGCCATCCTGCAATATAGACCGTCCGATCTATATCTGACGGATAGAAAGCAAACTATGACAATTTTGCAAAAAGATACCCGCACCCCTCTCCACATTTGTAGATAAGGACTTCCCTCGTTCATCTTCGTCTCCCACAAGATAAACAACTCGTATAAATGCATCTTGACGTTCCATGCAACACATGGGCCTCTTGCTAGTATATATATCAAAATTAGAGTGTTTTGTATAAAGTTTGTGAATAAGTATTATTCTAATTATGATCCATTGCAACACATGTGAACATTGCTAGTATTTCCAACCATTCAAAAAAATGCTAGTATTTCCATAGTTTCGAGTTTTCCATCAAGATATTAGTCACCCATGGTTGATATATACTTTCAATCACGTACACATAGGCACTATGTAACTACCCTTGCTTATTGGCTTCCAAAGCTTAACTTTCACTCCTACTTACAATATGTACGAGTATTTAACAAAAAACTACCACTTTCAACCAGCCCTAGGAAGAAACTATTGTACAAAAAATAGCAAAACCATACCCAAAATTACTTAATCCATGCCAAAAACTACTACCTAGTGCCGATTAGGCTCGTTTAAACTCATTTATGACAGGGTTGGACCACACGTCCGTGCTCACGAGGCAGCTTAAACCAACACATTTTATTTGACCGTTCACACGAGGGACCCACATCTGACATTCTATCATGTTATATTCCCCCTCAAATCATTATTTTTTCCTGAACATTACTTCAAACAGTACTGATGCATGTTCGTCGATGGTGCCAGTGATGAGGGAGTTGGCCGCCGCTCCGCCGGACGGGCCGGACGACGCGCTAGCCTCCGCCCGTGTTGGCAGGCTCGCCCGAGCGTGACTCACGCGCGAGCAAGCCGCCGCACTGGCCTCCGCTCGAGCCAGATGGCTAGCCTTAGCGCGGCGCACGCGAGCAAGCCGCCACGCCGCCATGCCAATCTAGCTAGCAAACCTTGCAGACAAGCAGTGGACGGAGCTATCTTGGCTAGCTAGCAACCGTGAGCACCGGACGGAGCTGGCATCCGGGCTGCCGCAAGATGGGCTCCGCACCGCCGCCGGTTTTGACCTCGCCTTCTGCCGGAAGCGGTAGCTATGTCCCATGGCCGAGGATGACTAGGTGGGTGGGCCGGAGGTAGGAGATCACTCGGGGATTTTTGTGCAGACTGACATGTAGGTCCCACAAGTCATAATGCCTAACTTGCCGGTCGAATAGAAGGCGTTGACTTAAGGGGCGACATGGGTTGGAACGTGCCTATAACGACACTTTGTAGAGTAGTCGTTTCTTGGTAGGGCTGGTTGGTAAGGGCATGTACAATGGTTGATAAGGTAATCTTATCTTAAGTCTGCCACGTATGCAAGTGGTAGTAGTTTCTTGGCATTATTAATGGTTTCTTTGCATTATTAGGGCATCTCCAACAGTTTGTATGTTAGCTTGTTGGATGCCATGTCATCAACCAACACCTTAACATACGACAACTCCAATGGATTTTATCTAGTTTGCCCAATAGGATGTGAGATGATAAATAAGGTGCTCTCTCATTCTACATTGGAGCTTGTGTAAGGGGTGTTGGTTCATGTACATGCAACCTTCCTCTCTTCCCTCATTTATTGTATGACACATCATAAAAAATCCTATGTGGCAAAATCTACCAACAACTATCTTACAACCATTGGAGATGCCCTTAGTGGTTTCTTGTAAGGAACAATGTACTACTAGTGACAAAAGGCGATTCTAGGTTGCCTTGTACTACAACGAGTACTACTTGTGGTCACGGGAGTGTATACCTCGTTTTGTGGGTTCGATCCTGGCCGAACGCACGGCAGCCTTTTTTTAAATAGTAAGTTTGTTGCGAGCCAATATTGTACACGGGTAGTTTGAGTTTTGAAGTCGAACAGACGTGTCGCACCACAATCTGGGTGCAATGGATAGCCCAGCCACGTGAACGGGTTTTCCTTCTCATCATCTCGTGGCTCGCGTGCTCGCCCTAGCCGCACCTCGCTCGCAACTTCCTCATCAGCTAGTAGCATATTTAAACTAGCGCCTCCCAATTAAGGCCGAGGAGACGGAAAAGCCTAGCATGGTATTGGGAACTATGCAATATGGCTCTGTACGTATAGTGCTAGTACTCTACTAGTACTCTGTAGCTTGTGGCGTTGCACGCATGGACTTCACTTCATTATCGGCTCTATAAAAGAAATTCCTCTTGACGTGATTTTTTTGAAACAGAGACAAAAGCTTTGTCTCATCTCATTTATAAAGAAGGAACTACTAACAAAGTTCGATGAGATCCATTACACCTCCACAAATGGAAGCGAAAAGCCTAGTCTCGCTATATCAAATAACTCAAATGTTCTGCCCCTGCAGTAACCATCGCTGATAAACAGGCTGCTAGTGTGTGTGTGAGAGGAGCGGCTGAGTAGGCCAGCTACGTGCTTGAATAGAGCACTGAGAGTACCCACTACGCAGGTGTACTTTCCCTGCATTGATAGTACATCGATGGTTCTAGAGAACAGTACTTGTGACGCCCTCGATTCAATCGTACACTAATCATACACGCAAATGTGTACGATCAAGATCAAGGACTCACGGGAAGATATCACAACACAACTCTAGACACAAATTAAAATAATACAAGCTTTATATTACAAGCCAGGGGCCTCGAGGGCTCGAATACATCAGCTCGAATACACAATAGTCAGCGGAAGCAACAATAATTGAGTACAGACCTAAGTTAGACAAGTGTGCCTTAAGAAGGCTAGCACAAAAGCAACAACGATCGAAAAGGCAAGGCCTCCTGCCTGGGAGCCTCCTAACTACTCCTAGTCGTCTGCGGTCTTCACGTAGTAGTAGGCATCCTCCGGGTAGTAGTAGTTATCAGTGGCGTCGTCTGGCTCCTGGGATCCGTCATCTGGTCACAACAATCGGGTATGGGGGAAAAGGAAGTAGCAAAGCAACCGTGAGTACTCATCCAAAGTACTCGCAAGACTTACATCAGATCTAAACTAAGTATGTATCTGTATCAAAGGAATGGGTTGTATCTGTGGACTAAACTGCAGAATGCCAGAAGGGAAGGGGAAAGCCTAGCTTATCGAAGACTAGCATCTTATGGAAACCACCATCTTGCAGCAAACATGAGGGAGTAGAGTAGCATAAAGTAAAGTAGCAGTAGTGTTATCAACCTCGGCCAGAGATCCTTTCTCGACTCCCTGCGAGAAAGCAATCCCAGAGCCATACTATCCACTTATCATCACAATCCAGTTCTCATCACCATCCGTTCATTTCCCATCACAAGTATCCAGTTCTAGTTGTATCGATCAGGATACAACTCCAAGTGTCCATTACCGTAGGACAGGCTATCGATAGATGTTTTCTTCCCTGCAGGGGTGCACCAACTTACCCACCACGCTTGATTAACTCCGGCCGGACACACTTTCCTAGGTCATGCCCGGCCTCGGCCAAACAATACGCCGCAACCCGACCTAGACTTAATAGAGAGGCCAGCACGCCGGACTAAACCTATGCCCCCAGGGGTCATGGGCCATCTCCTCGGGAACTCCTGCACGTTGCGTACGCATCCGGTGAGCAGACCTAGCTACCTCCTTCAACAAGGCAGGTGCTTACGCAGTCCAACCTGGCGCACGCCGCTCAGTCGCTGACGTCTATTAAGCTTCGGTTGATGTATACGACGCAGAACGCCCATACTATGCCCGCGTGATGGTTAGTGCTATCAGGCCAGAGGCCCCTCGGATCAAATATCCAAATCGTAGTGGATTGGGAGCACGCGGTAACAAGCAGAGACTCACGAAAGATGTGACCCCGTTGCCCCGTCTCGAGTACTTGCGGCAAGGGCTAAGAATGCCCGGCCACGCCTCGTAGTTATCTCGCGGGCACCTTCCAGGTCAACCCGACTCCACATCACTCGCTATTAAGCCCGCGCGGGTACCTTCCAGGTCAACCTGTCTTTAGTAACATGGTTCAGTGTAAAGTCATAGTAACCATAGTAACTGTGTGTCTAACACCAAGGGGAAAACCCGAGGAATCACCCCCGGTGAATCCCACTCGATGTTATCATCAAGGTGAACGTAAGAGGATCCACCCTCGAGGTTCACACTTGAGGGGTTGCACGACAGAGCGGTAACGGAAGTGGTTAAGGAGGAAATCACCCTTGATGACCTCGACCGTATAGCTACACTACAGAGATCTCATCAGGAGTGATGTAAGAGGTTCCACCCACGACACTCGATGGTAACTCTGCAGAGTTGTACAACTAAGGGGGGTGATGTGCGGTGTCGGGGCCTGGACGTCGATCACGTTGATCGAGTCATCAAACATAAAGCGGGGCAACTGGGACAAGGTGGGGGTCACTGATGGATCACTAACCAACCTATACTAAGCAGTTTAGGATAAGCAGGCAAGGTATGAAAGCAGGTAACAACAACAGGCTATGCATCAGAGTAGGATCATACATAAAGCAATAGCAGTTCTAATGCAAGCATGAGAGGGAAAGAAATGGGCGATATCGGAATGCTCAAGGGGGGTTTGCTTGCCTGGAAGCTCTGTTGAAAAGGAAGAAGTGTCGTCGTCGACGTAGTCGATCACAAGGGCATCAACATCGTTCTCGGGGTCTACCGGAGAGAAGAGGGGGGAAGAAACAATAAATAGCAAGCATACAAATGCAATAGAAAGCACGACATGGCAGTAAGCTACGCTAGGAGTGCTCTAACGCAGTACTACACGTTGCAGACGGAGAGGGAAAACATCCGTAGGGGTTTTCCCGGCGTCTGCCTTTTTCCGGACAGACAAAAGAGAGGGGACGGTTTCATATTCAGCATGCTAGGAGCACGTGACAGATGAAAGGAGAGCGTATTCGGATTTGTCTCGTCGTTCTGAGCAACTTCCATGTAGTAAACATTTTCATTCGAGTTATGGTTTATTTTTTATGAATTTCTAAAGTTTAAAAACAATTTTCTAGAATTTTTGGTTTTATTTTTAATTTAAAATTAACCATTGATATTGCTAAGTGTAAAGTACACCCACCGAGGGCTGACTGATGGGCCAGGTCAACTACTCACTCAGAAGTTGACTAGTCAACTTTGACTAGTCAAAGGGTCAACTTTGACTACTCAAAGGGCTGATCGGGGTCCTCCTGTCATTGACCCAGTTAGTAACAAATTGGTTTTATTATTAATAGCAGGTGGGGCCTGGTGGTAAGTGACAGTGGCTAAACTAATGTTAGTAACTAATCTAACTAACCTAATTAGTAGGGGGCCCATTATTTCTAATCTAACACACACGCACACACGGATATACACAGGGCCGGCCAAGGCATAGCCAGCCACCATGGCTAGGCACGCACGCTCGCGTGCGGCGGCCATGGCCAGGCGCTTGGCGCGGGAAGGGCCAGGAGGGCGCAACCTCGTTTTGGCAGATGCGGCGCCGGCCGTGCGCGTGCGTGCAGCGGCGTGGGGGTGCCGGCGCGGCGATGCAGAGGCAAGTGCAGCGGCGGTGGCGGAAACGACGGGCGAGTGGCCGAGGCGGCGAGCAGCGGCAGCATAGAGGCAGGAACATCAGCAACGCCAGCAAGCAGCAGAGCAGTTGCGGCGGCAACGAGCAGCAGCCGCGGCAGCGGCAGCCGCATGTAAGCAGCAGCAGGGCTGCCGGGGCGCGCGGCTGGGGAGGCGGCGGCGGGCACGGAGCTAGGCAAGTGAAGCGCGGGGCTAGGCGAGCGGGGCGGCCAGAGCACAAGGCGCGGGCGTGCGGCGCAGTGCAGCGCAGGTGTGGGCGGGCGGCGCGCACGCGAGGGCAGCAGAGGAGCGCGGTCATGGTCGCGGCAAGCGCGAGCGGGCAGGGCAAGGGCGCGGCGGCTGCAGGCGTGGTCGGCTACGCGGGTGCGCGGGGTAGCGGTAGTAGCAAGAGCAGCACGAGCAACACACACACGCACGTACGTACGCGTACACGCGAACTCGGATGAACTCGCGGACAGCAAACGACGACCAAATCGAGGCGTAGGAAGGGGCGATCCGGAGGAGAAGCTCACCGCAGAGCCGAGGGCGTCGTCGGGGAGGTCGGGGTGGGCCGGAGTGGCGGGAATCGACGGCGGACGATGACGACGTACAAGATAAAGATGGTGGCGATGGCGAGTGTACGGGCCTGTCCCGGTGGATTCGGTCCTCGGGATGGACGAAGTGGACCGTGGCGGTCCTTCTGGGCGTCTTCTCGCGACGCGGGGAGCACGGTGGTCGCGGCCATCGCGACGGCAGCGGCGGTTTCACACGGGGAGAAGAGAGAGCGAGGGAGGGAGGGGGGGATGCTCGGCACGCGGCCATCCGAGCAATGGACGAGTGCTGTTCGTCCAGCACGCCCTTGTGAACAGAGATAGGAGAAGGTGCAGGGGTGGGCTGGGCCTGTGTTGTGCACATTGGGCCTAAGTGCACAGTGATCCACCTCATCTTTACTACTATTATCTTTCTGCTCTCAATTGTTAGGCACTGTTTCACATTTCAATTAAATTCAAAAGAATTTTGTTGCACATGAAACTTTTCATATAAATACCTTGCAATACTTTGGGATCTAACCACAAAGTTTAGGGGGCATTTTGTAGCGTACAATTAATCCTTTATTTTTGAAAGGACCAATTTATTTGCTGTTGGAACACTTATAAAATTCCTAGGGATTTATCTGTGAGTCAAAAGAAGTTAGTTCCACAAGAAAACGATCTGGGGCATTTATAGAACTATTCGAACATTTTAGTTTTATAGTTCGATGGAAAAATAATTTGACTTGTTTTTTAAATGAAATTAAGGTCGGTTTGGAACAAAGTGAAGATTAGCAAAAATTAATTATGATGACGTGGCACCATTAACAGGAGTTTACTGTAGCATGACACGCGGGGTGTTACAGTACTACCCTCCACTTCCAACTGTAGCTCCTTGGCCCTGAGATTAAGAGTTCAAAACTGGTGCACTATATTAGAAGCACAGTACATCGCACTACTAGTTGAGAAAATAGTACTAGTACTGCTATAGTAGGAGTACGTAGTAAATAATAGCCTCACCCCTTCGTTAAGGAACGATCGAGGAGCTACAGTTGGAAGGGACGAGGCCCTGCGGTTACTACGCTCTTATCTCCTCCTCGCCAGCCCCCCCGAAGAGAAGGCAGTTCGTTGCTGCTCCCATGGATTCCCCAGGCGGTTCTCCTCCTCGTTGGGGCTGGGAGACCTTGGACGACGATCCTTTGGGAGAAATCGCATGCCGCTCCAACGTCCTCACCGCCGCAAGACTCGATGCTTCCTGCACCAACTTTTTCAAGACGGTGCTTAAACAGGCTTGGGAAAAGGGCATGCTTGTTGGTCTTCCATGCGTCCTCGAGGAGAAGGTTCTTCTATGGGACAATCCTTTGAATAGTCCATCGCTCCCTGGCCATGGTTGCATGTTGACTCCGCTAGAGTTGCCGATGTTGAGAGGTAGTCGGATTTTGTCCGATGAGCAGGTCAATCATGGAGTTTGATCATGTAGTACTTAGTTATTCCATTTCCATCCGGTAATTTCTTCGCTGCCCACCCTCTTATATATAGGTCTGGGTCGGTGCCAACGAAGATTGGCTTGCATACCTCCGGCCGGATACCACCATCATTTTGCACAACATCCACAGCAGCGCGGCCGTTCCCGTAGACCCCTTCTCAACCATTGGGATTGGCCTTCCGGACTGGCTGGGCTTGAATACGTATGATGATGCCTACATGAGATTGAAGAAGATAGCAACTGCGGACCCGCCGACAAAGCGACGCGGCTATGATGATTACTATCTCATCGTTGTGTTCGACATTAGGATTTCCATCAATGCAAGAGGCAGTAACGACAGAGGCTGGCCCATGTTGGCCGTGACAGATTTGTACCCCTACACGTTTGAAGACGCCGTGTGCCATCTAGGCCGCATCTTTGCGGTGACAAGCCAGGTGACTTGTTTCATCTGGTTGCCATCCTACGGTACGGGAGATTATAAACGGAATGCACAAACCATCATTTGCATCCCTAACGGTGCTCCATTATATTCCAGGGACCAGTCATCCCCCGATCAAAATAAGATCGCCGATCCTGGATGTGCATTTGCATCTGCGATTCGGTCTAACCTGGAACCTTATAGCTGATTTTGGCATATTGGGATCAACTATCTTAGCAGTCGTTACCCACGGTACCACTGATGTGCAACATGGTCACACAATCTACCACGATCGGACCATCACCATCTACCCAGGTATTTCATTTAGTATTATATTTTTTAACCCTCTCGCCTTCTCTTTCATTGTTGTACTACTTACTAGTACTAGTAGGAGTACTTTTTACCTTGGAGGACGCGTATAGCTAGCTAGGCCCTTGAAGACTTGAACCCACTAGCTGCCACCATTTTTGTTTTTCCATGTCTTACTATCTCATCCATGTAGCCAAGAGTGGCTATATATAATAAGCCGGTTATTTTACTTCCTCTATACCAGAGTAGTACTATTTGCTGCACAGTATTACTGACCGCCATATTTGAGCACAACATTATTATGCATGGACCTTGACTGTGTACGTCACCATGTGCCCATATCTGAGATGTCGCGTGTACCAGATGAACGGCGCCGAGTTCGACCCCCGTGATGCTACGTGGGTGCCGAGGAACACTATTGGAGAGTACTCGCTTTTCATTGGGACAGCTACCCCATTGTGAAGCGGATGCCACCTTCCGTGCACGACACTGAAGGCCTACCGTTCATGAAGGATGGTTGTGTCTTTAGTGCGCACCGCCGGATGAATGACATGTTGGGACACGCTATCCCTGATTTATGCCGCTTTAGCTTGGATGAGTCTCCATCATGTGGAACCGGACTAGAAAGCTGTGACAATGATTCCCGTTGCCCACCGCTATGGATCGTGCCATCCATGAAGAACACCTGGGACTGTAACCTGGAGGAGGACATGTAGCCCATCTATAACGTGTAAGTGGGGTATGGTAAGTTGTGAACAGTAGCGCTGTGAGTATATGTAGACTAGTCGTGCACAAATTTATCACATGAATTGGAGATGAACTTGTGTGGCATACTGGCATTTGTACGTGCAACTTGTGTGGTTGTTGCACGGGATCCAACACGCTCATTGAGAAAAAAGGTGGCACAACTTTGGATATAGGTGACGTGGCGGCATCATACAGTAGCATCGTTCGCTATAGTTGTAACTCCTACTAGGACGACAACTCCTATAAAACCTCGCGCTTGGCTCTTTGCCTCTTCGGGAGGTTCAACAGTTCGTACTCGTGTGAACCTTGCACTTGGCTCTTTGCCTCTTCGGAAGGTCCAACAATGATGATACTATAGTACAATATGCTTCTGGCAATCTGACATCGATTGAACTGTTGCACGTCCACCGTGAGGGCAAGGGCGACCGAAAGGGAGAGCGAGAGGGTGCTGTAGTCAAAACACTCTCCTCGTCCTGCGAGCCACCGCGCGCATGGGCAAGGGAGAGGCGTAGTAAGCAAGCTTCTCCTTGTTCGGCGAGTTGAGGGACACATCAAAGCAGTACAAGTACTAGTCCTTTCTGGTTAAATATCGCTTAATTTGAAACGAGAAAAATACACTGGCGGTCAACATATGTAACAATACGCTCTTTACGGGCACTATATATAGTTTGGCGGTGATTATATGATCACTAGCTCATCGTAGAGCACTGTATTGCACCATACTGACCGGCCACATAGTCGACGTGGCACTTTGTTGACTGGTTAAATTGTCACCTGGTTTCTGGGTCCCACTTGTCAGTTGGCAGAGCAAAGAAATCAGTTGAACAAAACTTTACGCAGGCACGACATGAGTCCAACCCTTGCGCGCGAACCACCCTAGCTATGTATGTAAGTGCATGCACGTGTACTCCCTCGGTCTTCCAACAAAGAGTGTACATCGGCTAAAAAACAAAGAGTGTACATCTACACTTCCAGTGCATTTAGCCTTTAATCTAAAATCGATATTGATTAACTAATGCACCAACTTGGGCTCTAGCTATAGGCTACATGTCCATCCTTAATTACAACATGCAACAACCTTCATTTAATCTTCTTCTCTCAATGGTCGCATGCACACATAAATCTGCTACTTTTGGGCATTAATTATGCCTTGGTCAATGTGTAAATCTCTAAATGTACAGTCTTTCACGGACGTAGGGAGTAGGTTGAGCACTTGAGCGTGAGCGTGTGTGTTGCATCGCGTGCTGTGTGCCGCATGGGTGCATGAGTGTTGCGTGCGTCCATGTGTACGTGTGAGTGTTGCATGTTGCATGCATGCATGAGGCTTTTACTCCCTCCTATTGACATGTTCATATTTCAAGCTTCCTCTGTTCCCTCCATATTGTGATACTCCCTCTGTTCCCAAATACGGAGTAAAAGCCTCCCTCTATTCCCACGGTGTATTTCTCTCTCTAGAGATTTCAACAAGTGACTACGTATGGAGCAAAATGAGTGAATCTACACTCTAAAATATGTCTACATACATCCATATGTTGTATTCCATTTGAATGTCTAAAAATACAATATGTAGGAATGGAGGGAGTAGAAAATAAACATTAAGTTCTCTTGTTTTTCCCTCCTTGGTCATGGTGCACAACCAAAGATGACTCACCTGGATGGAGGGAGTAGATGGTCAAAGTTTGACACAAAATTAATGCATTGGTAAACATAATTTTTTGAGGAAAACAAGTGCATTAATTGAGTGTTTTTGCAAACTACAAAAATTATTCCACCACTCATCATCTACCTTGGTTGATGAGATTTTTGAATTGAGCCCTATAAACCGGAAAGGAGGTAGTACTAGTACTCCTACATTATTGGCGCCGGGTGCCTTGGCCAATGTTTCATCTTGTTGGACAGGATGCATCGGTGCTTACATGGTGTGCTAAGCACATTAAAAACTTTAGCAACTAAAGCTCCCAATGCTTACATGTACATGTGCTTAACTTGTTGGAGCTAAGCATCCTTTATTTAATGATTTTGTAACTAAAGTTCTTCATGCATTGGTGGGATTCTTCCATTTCAGTCTTTTGTCTAGGTTCTCGTGCTTAGTACTGGGGTCACCACACTTATCTCTCCTCTTAATTACCTTGCCGCATCAGACTTTTTGCCTACATGGCAGCCTTAGCACCTATACAAGGCGGAGCATTGGGAGAGGCCCAAGCATACAGGCATAGGGATGCTGTAGATAGGAAGTCTTTGCGATCCATTACTCCCCATCTCGGTCAGAGAGAACTATTCAACTAGTCTTCACAGTGAAGTGACAATACACGCTGCAGCAGATGAGACACTTGATTAATAAGCTGAACCAGCGTGTTGGTGTTACTAAATCAGCCTTACCCAGTACTGCCATCATGTTTGCCAGTGGAGCATGCTTCCGCAAATACGACTACACACCTCTCTCCTCCATTAACTGACATATGGGCCCTCTTGAGGTAGACCCTGTAACGCCCCAAGACCGGAGCTTTAGATGCCTTCCAGGGTTTCCGGGTTTTTCGTCATGTGAGTTGGTTTGGTCCGTTGCATTTAATCTTTGCATCATGTGCATTGCATCATGTCATCATGCCATCATCTCATAAATCTTTTGCATCTCAACTAAATAAATCGTATGGTCCTTCGATCCATTTAAATCGAGGGAAGGATGATTTCTCTTTATAATATATCCTCCCGATATTAGTGGAGCTATTATAAAATAATCCATTCTTATGGAATCACCAAAAACACACTTGCAAATTTCCCCATGCCTTTGTTATCTCGCTGCTTGACCTCGAACCTTGCCATTTATTCTTTCATCATTTTCCGGAGCTCTACCAAAATTCTCAACATTTTTGGAAACTCCTAGAACCTAGTCCTAGTTCAAACACATTTGAATTAAATTCAAATGAGTTTGAATTTACATCTTCCAATCTTGGCTTTTTCTATTTTCTCGGAACAAGCGTATTTTTGTGAGTTCGGGGAAATTATCCCCTTGTCCAAAATCTTTTCCTAAACCTCTCTTTCTGTTCCCCTCTTTTTTTTGTCTTTTCTGCTAAAGTAATATGAGAGAGGGAGTGGAGAGCCCAGCAGCCTCCCTCTCCTCTGGGCCGGCCAACCAGGCCCAGCCATCCCCGCGGCCACCTAGGCCCAGCCGCACCTAACCTCTAACCCTAGCCGCCAGGGAGCCGACCCCCCCTCCTCTCGATCTCTCCCTCGTGCTTCCCCTCAGCGCCGTCATCTCTCTCGATCCCCCTTGTCCTCCTCCCGACCGCGCCGCCAGGGGAAGCCGCGGCTCGACCCCAATCCTCCTCCACCCCACGCCGGAGTCCCACCTCGCCGGAGCACAGAACCTCCTCTGCCGCCGCGCCATGGATGGCTGCAGCTCAAGCCGCATCCTCGCCGGGCCTCTCGTGCGCCCGAGCTCCATCATGCGTGCCCGCCTCCTCGTCCTCGTGGCCGAAGCAGCCGAACAGGAGGCCTTGTGCCTGAGCCTCCTCGCTCTCCTCATCGACCCAGGGAGAGGAGCTCCTCCCGAAACCCTTTCTCCTCATCGCCGTTCGACACCGTCGGAGCAACCCGCCGCCTTGGACGCCCGACCTCGCTGCCGTCCTGGAGCTCGTCCACCTCCCCATACCGCCGCCCTGGCCTCAGATCCGGCGGGATCTCGTCCGATCGTCCCCGCCGCCAAGTCCATCGCCGGAGCCGCCGTCCTCTGCCACACCATCGCCGCCTGTTCTGCCCGTCCCTGCATCGGACCCCGACGAGCTGGCTGCCCCGTTGTCCTTGCTGCCTTTGTCGTGGCCAGGTCAACACCGACACCCGGAGTCCATCTTTGGTTGCACGGCAAGTACCACGGCATACGGCGCCCGAACGACCACCGAACCAGAAACGCCAAGTATCCCTACGCGTGAAGACGCCAAGTCCGTTTCGGGATTCGCCAAGTACCGCTACCGATATGGCTCGAACGTCTACTAAACGTGTACCACTACCTTCGACCCCGAAGCCCTCGGATTCGTCAAGACCGAAGGTGCAAGTACCTCTCCGAATGAACGTGAACGACTACTTCCACTACCGCCGTCGCGAGAACGCCTACTTCCCTCTACGAACGAGAGCCGTCCCCTTTGCACGCTCCGAAGGTATAACCCCGAGACGATGTCCGTGAATGAATGCTTGCGATGTTTGAGATGCACCCGTTGTCTGCACCGTGTCCGAGTTGTCACTTGCTCGGTCCTCTTCGTTTGCCGCTAATCCGTGGGAATCCAGTAACCGGGAGCACCCCACCGTTTATCGCATGACCCGCATCCGCACACTTCTCCTTTGCATCGGTATCTCAATCGAGTTACTGGGAACCGGAACGTTGCCGTGGCACCGTTTCGTTATCGTTGCTGTGGCACCCCTTTTGTTTCTGCCACGATGACAAATGCTTCTTAATGCTCTTGTCAACTTTTAATAAAAATTGCATAAACTTGAACATGCCATCCGCATCATGTTAATAACTTTATGTTTAAAATTGTTGTTGCACCAAATTGATAAATGCATATGGGGATTTACCGGATTTGTTGTTTGTTATATCCGGCCCCATTTAAATTGTTTAAATGGTATAGTTTTTGTTATGCTTCACCTCTTGCCATGTTAATCAACATTTAATATTGTTGGGTACCTAACCGGGAGAGAACTAAATAATTAATGTGGTGTTCCGTCAATATGCAACTCGTTGCATATTGAGCTCCACTTAATTTGTAGAATTTGCTTGTGCACTTTGCCATGCCATGCTTCATTAAACCGGACATGCATCATACTTGATTGTGCATCATGCCATGCTTATGTGGTGGTTGCTTACTATGTTGTTTGCTTCTTTTCGGTGTTGCTTCTTCGGGTTAGTTCCGATAACGTCGTGTTGTGAGGATTCGTTCGACTGCTTCCATTTGTCTTCTTCATGGACTCGTTCTTCTTCCTTGCGGGATCTCAGGCAAGATGATCATACCCTCGAAATCACTACTATCTTTGCTATGCTAGATTTGCTCGCTCTTTTGCTATGCCAATGCTACGATGCCTACCACTTGCTTTCAAGCCTCCCAAATTGCCATGTCAAGCCTCTAACCCACCTTGTCCTAGCAAACCGTTGATTGGCTATGTTACCGCTTTGCTCAGCCCCTCTTATAGCGTTGTTAGTTGCAGGTGAAGATTGAAGTTTTGTTCCTTGTTGGAACATGGAGATGTTGTTCCTGGTTGGAACATGTTTACTTGTTGGGATATCACAATATATATTATTTAATTAATGCATCTATATACTTGGTAAAGGGTGGAAGGCTCGGCCTTATGCCTGGTGTTTTGTTCCACTCTTGCCGCCCTAGTTTCTGTCATATCGGTGTTATGTTCCCGGATTTTGCGTTCCTCACGCGGTTGGGTTATAATGGGAACCCCTTGACAGTTCGCTTTGAATAAAACTCCTCCAGCAAGGCCCAACCTTGGTTTTACCATTCGCCACCTAGCCTTTCTTTTCCCTTGGGAGTCGCGCATCCCGAGGGTCATCTTATTTTAACCCCCCCGGGCCAGTGCTTGTCTAAGCGTTGGTCCAAACTAGAGCCCCTTGCAGCGCCACCTCGGGGAAACTCGAGGGCTGGTTTTAGTTGTACGGATTGCTTATCCGGTGTTGCCCTGAGAACGAGATATGTGCAGCTCCTATCGGGATGTCGGCGCATCGGGTGGTCTTGCTGGACTTGTTTTACCATTGTCGAGGATGTCTTGAAGAACCGGGATACCGAGTCTGATCGGAATGTCTCGGGAGGAGGTCTTTTCCTTTGTTGACCGTGAGAGCTTGTCATGGGCTAAGTTGGGACACCCCTGCAGGGATTTGAACTTTCGAAAGCCGTGCCCGCGGTTATGGGCAGATGGGAATTTGTTAATGTCCGGTTGTAGAAAACCTAAACATGACCTTAATTAAAATGAATCAACCGCGTGTGTTACCGTGATGGTCTCTTTCCGGCGGAGTTCGGGAAGTGAACACGGTGTTGGAGTTATGCTTGACGTAGGTTGTTTTAGGATCACTTCTTGATCATACTTTTATCGACCGTACTTTGCCTTCTCTTCTCGCTCTCATTTGCGTATGTTAGCCACCATATATGCTAGTCGCTTGCTGCAGCTCCACCTCATACCTTTACCTTACCCATAAGCTTAAATAGTCTTGATCGCGAGGGTGCGAGATTGCTGAGTCCCCGTGGCTCACAGATACTTCCAAACCAGCTTGCAGGTGCCGTTGAGCCCGTGCAGATGACGCAACCAAGCTTAGGAGGAGCTCGATGAAGACTTTGTCCGTTGTGTTGTTTCGTTCTAGTTGATCAGTAGTGGAGCCCAGTTGGGGTCGATCGGGGACCTTTGTCGCATTTGGGGTTCTTCTTTTATTTTGGTTCCGTAGTTGGACCTTGATTGTATTGGGTTGTTGTAATGCTTTATTCATGTATTTGTGTGAAGTAGCGATTGTAAGCCAACTATGTATCTCTTTCCCTTATCTATTACATGGGTTGTGAGAAGATTACCTCACTTGCGACTTATGCCTTCAATGCGATTATTTCTCTAAGTCGTGCCTCGACACGTGGGAGCTATAGTCGCATCGAGGGCGTTACAACCCACATGTCATTAGCGTAACTATTTACACTCCGAAGGACGGTATATCCTGGTAGTAGTACTAGTAGAATTGAGATTTAATGCACTTTCTTCCCCGTCTTTCACTCTTCTTCCTCCTCTCTTCTTCTTCCTCCTCTCTTCCCCATCGTCGGCCGCACACCATTTTCCCCCGCTCACTGCTCACCCGCCCGCGCCATCTTCCTTGGTAGCTCGCGCATACCATATCCCCCCGCTCACTACTCGGCCACACACGCCATCTTCTTCGCTCGCTCGCCCGCCCGAATCCACTTCCCCGCTGGCTCGCAGGCACCGAAAACCCTAGTCACTCAGCACCCTAAAAAACCCTATGACAGAAGGGACTGACACGCAGAGCCGCGATTGGAATTCCCTCCCCGATGTTCTCTTGGAGCAGATCTGTAATCGTATGGACCTGCTCAGTACCGTTCGTCTGGCCGCATGCTCGGTGTCTTTGTACCGTCTACTTGTCTCCAAACGGCAGGCTCTTTTCAAGACACCCTGCTTGCTGATGCCCGATCCTTGCAGGTGGCCTAGACACCGACTTGACGATCCTACAGAGGTTGCCGTGGTGCCCCTCGACATGCTACCACTACCCGTCCACCTGTCCTTCATGCGCGGCCACTACTGGGCGGGCATGAAGGTCAACTGGATCATCCTCATCCACCAATCCGATAGTCCGTGGCGTCTCATGGATATCTACACCCAGCAAGAGATCACCCTTCCATCGTTTGATACCGCCGCCATCGAGCCTCGCGGCCCGCCGGACACTCCTGCCTACTACGCATGAGACGCGTCGAGCTTTTGGCTCGACCTCTGTTTCCTGAAGGTTGTAATCTACAAAGTGCCCACAACATCACAAGACTACATGGATTACAAGCTCATTGCCGCGTTCAACATGGGATTAGTCTATCTGGAATCCGGTCGCCATACATGGTTATGGCTCATCGTCGATCCTCTTCACGCAACATTTCTGTCTGATGCTATAGTGCATGATGGCATCGTTTATGCGGTCGACGCACAGATTGGCTGCCTATACTGGTGGAATCTATCGTCGTGTAATTGTTCTATCTCATCTCATCTTTACCTTAAGAATACGACTGCCTGCTCATTGTTACAAATTTAGAATATATAGTATGTCTATAACCACATCATTGCTATATGTTCCTCTCATTTCCTAGATTTTTATGACCACACATGTTATTCTTAGAGTTGATATGAGAACAATTGGCATCTAATGATTGTTAGAATATATATTATGAGTATAACCTCATGATTGCTATATGTTACAATTATTTCCAGGATTTTTATAACAACACATGTTATTGCTTAGAGTTGATATGATAACTGTAGTAAGTGCTATGGTAGAATATGAGTAGGCCCTGTCATATATATTTTCCTCTCATTGTTACATGATGTTTGAACCATGATATATTGCTAGACTAGCAATGTGCCCGTGCGTTGCAACGGATCCAAAATAGATTAATACATGTTCACAAAATTGAAAGAAAAACACTATAGTTTGGTGTATATATCACTAAAAATATACTCGTATTAGATTTCACTCAAAATATATTCTTTGTGGCTGTTTTGATGAGGTGGGGGAGGGATGTGGTTGGTTTCAAGATACTAAGGGGTTTCTGCAAATTGGAACAGAGGAGTGGGGTCTTGTTAGAAAAATGCCATGACTTACACCATAGTCGTTAGATGCAGATCTGATGGTCAGAAATGACGGATGGCAGACACACCATCATCACCAACTGAGTCTTTTATAGGAGTAGAGAATATGAAAGCCATCGTCTTATTTTTTAACTTGGGGTATGATTATGACCACGACATTGCAATTCTCTGTCTATGATATGTGCCACTGTTATAATAATCTTAATTCCACACATACTCTGAACATGATGATACGTCTCCAACGTATCTATAATTTTTGATTATTCCATGCTATTATATTATCTGTTTTGGATGTTCAATGGGCTTTAAAATACCTTTTTATATTATTTTTGGGACTAACCTACTAATCAAAGGCCCAGCGCAAATTGCTGTTTTTTTGCCTATTTCAGTGTTTCGCAGAAAAGGAATATCAAACGGAATCCAAATGGAATGAAACCTTCGGGG
This sequence comes from Triticum urartu, assembly GCF_003073215.2. Taxonomy (NCBI): domain Eukaryota; kingdom Viridiplantae; phylum Streptophyta; class Magnoliopsida; order Poales; family Poaceae; genus Triticum; species Triticum urartu. The sequence continues at coordinate 468,551,328 of NC_053026.1, read as the reverse complement.
GAGTTATTTTTGGAACAAACATGATCCAGGAGACTTGGAGTGGCCATCAAGAAAGAAGCGAGGAGTCCACGAGGCAGGGGGCACGCCCAGGGGGCAGGCGTGCCCCCACCCTCGTGGGCCCCTCGCAGCTCCACCGACGTACTTCTTCCTCCTATATATACCCATATACCCCGAAAACATCCGAGAGCACCAGGAAACCCTATTTCCACCGCCGCAACCTTCTGTACCCAAGAGATCCCATCTTGGGGCCTTTTCCGAAGCTCCACCGGAGGGGGAATCAATCACGGAGGGCTTCTACATCAACACCATAGCCTCTCCGATGATGTGTGAGTAGTTTACCATAGACCTTCAGGTCCATAGTTATTAGCTAGATGGCTTCTTCTCTCTCTTTGGATCTCAATACAAAGTTCTCCTTGATCTCCTTGGAGATCTATTCAATGTAATTCTTTTTGCGGTGTGAGATCCGATGAATTGTGGGTTTATGATCAAGATTATCTATGAACAATATTTGATTCTTCTCTGAAATCTTTTATGTATGATTTGTTATGAAATTAATACTGCCTTGCTGAATCTTGTCATGAAAGATCAATTTGCTGGCCTTCCTAGTGAAGATGCCGCTACCCATCTAAACAACTTTGTTGATTTGTGTGACATGCAAAAGAAAAAGGACGTGGATAATGATATTGTTAAATTGAAGCTATTTCCGTTTTTGCTTAGAGATCGTGCTAAAACTTGGTTTTCTTCTTTGCCTAAAAATAGTATTGATTCTTGGAATAAGTGCAAAGATGCTTTTATCTCTAAGTATTTTCCTCCCACTAAGATCATCTCTCTAAGAGACGATATTATGAATTTTAAGCAACTAGATCATGAGCATGTTGCACAATCTTGGGAGAGGATGAAATTAATGATTCACCATTGCCCTACTCATGGTTTGAATTTATGGATGATCATACAAATTTTTTATGCCGGAATGTTGCTTCTAGAAATCTTTTAGATTCGGCCACGGGAGGCACTTCTATGGAAATCACTTTAGGAGAAGCTATCAAACTCCTAGATAATATTATGGTTAATTATTCTCAATGGCACACCGAAAGATCTACTAGTAAAAAGGTTCATGCGATAGAAGAAATTAATGTTTTGAGTGAAAAGATGGATGAACTTATGAAGTTTTTTGCTAATAAGAGTGCTCATTTTGATCCTAATGATATGCCTTTGTCTACTTTGATTGAGAATAATAATGAATATATGGATGTGAATTTTGTTGGTAGGAACAATTTTGGTAACAACGCGTATAGAGGAATCTTTAATCCTAGGACGTATCCTAGTAATTCCTCTAATAATTATGGTAATTCCTACAACAATTCTTATGGAAATTATAATAAGATGCCCTCTGATTTTGAATCTAGTATTAAATAATTTATTAGTTCGCAAAACAGTTTCAATGCTTTGATTGAAGAGAAATTGTCTAAGATTGATGAGTTGGCTAGGAACATGGATAGAATTTCTCTTGATGTTGACTCTTTGAAGCTTAGATCTATTCCACCCAAGCATGATATCAATGAGTCTCTCAAAGCCATGAGAATTTCCATTGATGAGTGCAAAGAAAGAACCGCTAGGATGCGTGCAAAAAAGATTGCTTTATAAAAGCGTGTTCTTCTAGTTTTGATGATAATAAGGATGAAGATCTAAAAGTGATTGATGTGTCTCCTATTAAATCTTTGTTTTTCAATATGAATCTTGATAATTATGGGACTGGAGATGAGTCAACTTTAGTTAAAAGGCGTCCCAATGATTCAGAGTTTTTAGATCTTGATGCAAAAATTAGTAAAAGTGGGATTGAAGAGGTCAAAACTTTACATAGCAATGAACCCACTATTTTGGATTTCAAGGGATTTAATTATGATAATTGCTCTTTGATAGATTGTATTTCCTTGTTGCAATCCATGCTAAATTCTCCGCATGCTTATAGTCAAAATAAAGCTTTTACCAAACATATCGTTGATGATTTAATGCAATCCTATGAAGAAAAGCTTGAATTAGAAGTTTCTATCCCTAAAAAACTTCATGATGAGTGGGAACCTACTATTAAAATTAAAATTAAAGATCATGAATGCTATGCTTTATGTCATTTGGGCGCTAGAGTTTCCACGATTCCCAAAACTTTGTGTGATGTGTTAGGTTTCCGTGAATTTGATGATTGTTCTTTAAATTTGCACCTCGCGGATTCCACTATTAAGAAACCTACGGGAAGGATTAATGATGTTCTTATTGTTGCAAATAGGAATTATGTGCCCGTATATTTCATTGTTCTTGACATTGATTGCAATCCTACATGTCCTATTATTCTTGGTAGACCTTTCCTTAGAACGATTGGTGCAATTATTGATATGAAAGAAGGGAATATTAGATTACAATTTCCGTTAAGGAAAGGCATGGAACACTTTCCTAGAAATAAAATTAAATTACCTTATGAATCTATTATGAAAGCCACTTATGGATAGCATACCAAAGATGATAATACCTAGATCTATTCTTGTTTTTATGCCTAGCTAGGGGCGTTAAACGATAGCGCTTGATGGGAGGCAACCCAATTTTATTATTGTTTCTTGCTTTTTGGTTCTGTTTAGTAATAAATAATTCATATATATTATGTTTATATGTGGTTTTATGCTTTTAATTAGTGTTTGTGCCAAGTAGAACCTTTGGGAAGACTTGGGGAGAGTTTTTGCGATCTTGCTGTAAAAAACAGAAACTTTAGCGCTCACGAGATTTGCTGCCATGTTTTACTGGAGAGTGAGATTAGGTTGATTCTTTTTGAAGATGATTAATAGATAAATTCCTCACGTCCAACAATTTATTTCAGAATTTTTGAGGTTACAGAAGTATTCGAAACCTACAGATTACTACAGACTGTTCTGTTTTTGATAGATTCTGTTGTGTTGTTAGCTTATTTTGATGAATCTATGGCTAGTATCCGGGGGTATGAACCATAGAGAATTTGGAATACAGTAGGTTTAACACCAATTTAAATAAATAATGAGTTCATTACAGTACCTTAAGTGGTGGTTTGTTTTCTTATAGTAACGGAGCTCATGAGATTTTCTGTTGAGTTTTGTGTTGTGAAGTTTTCATGTTTTGGGTAAAGATTTGATGGATTATGGAACAAGGAGTGGCAAGAGCCTAAGCTTGGGGATGCCCAAGGCACCCCAAGGTAAAATTCAAGGACAACCAAAAGCCTAAGCTTGGGGATGCCCCGGAAGGCATCCCCTCTTTCGTCTTCGTCCATCGGTAACTTTACTTGATGCTATATTTTTATTCACCACATGATATGTGTTTTGCTTGGAGCGTCTTGTATGATTTGAGTCTTTGCTTTTTAGTTTACCACAATTATACTTGTTGTACACACCTTTTGGAGAGACACACATGAATCGGAATTTATTAGAATACTCTTTGTGCTTCACTTATATCTTTTGAGCTAGACAATTTTGCTCTAGTGCTTCACCTATATCTTTTTAGAGCACAGTGGTTGTTTTATTTTATAGAAATTATTGATCTCTCATGCTTCACTTATATTATTTTTAGATTCCTTTAGAACAACATGGTAATTTTCTTTGGTTATAAAATTAGTCCTAATATGATAGGCATCCAGGATGGGTATAATAAAAACTATCATAAAAAGTGCATTGAATACTACGGGAAGTTTGATACTTGATGATTGTTTTGAGATATGAAGATGGTGATATTAGAGTCATGCCAGTTGACTAGTTGTGAATTTGATAAATACTTGTGTTAAAGTTTGTGATTCCCGTAGCATGCACGTATGGTGAACCGTTATGTGATGAAGTCGGAGCATGATTTATTTATTGATTGTCTTCCTTATGAGTGGCGGTCGGGGACGAGCGATGGTCTTTTCCTACCAATCTATCCCCCTAGGAGCATGCGCGTAGTACTTTGTTTCGATAACTAATAGATTTTTTCAATAAGTATGTGAGTTCTTTATGACTAATGTTGAGTCCATGGATTATACGCACTCTCACCCTTCCACCATTGCTAGCCTCTCTAGTACCACGCAACTTTCGCCGGTACCATAAACCCACCATATACTTTCCTCAAAACAGCCACCATACCTACCTATTATGGCATTTCCATAACCATTCCGAGATATATTGCCATGCAACTTACCACCGTTCCGTTTGTTATGACACGCTTCATCATTGTCATATTGCTTTGCATGATCATGTAGTTGACATTGTATTTCTGGCAAAGCCACCTTCATAATTCTTTCATACATGTCACTCATGAGTCATTGCACATCCCGGTACACCGCCGGAGGCATTCACATAGAGTCATATTTTGTTCTAAGTATCGAGTTGTAATTCTTGAGTTGTAAGTAAATAAAAGTGTGATGATCATTATTAGTAGAGCATTGTCCCATGTGAGGAAAGGATGATGGAGATGATTCCCCCAAAAGTCAGGATGAGACTACGGACAAAAGAAGAAGAAAAAAAGAGGCCATAAAAAGAAAGAGAAAAATAAAAAGGCCCAAATAAAAATAGAAATGAGAGAAAAAGAGAGAAGGGACAATGTTACTATCCCTTTACCACACTTGTGCTTCAAAGTAGCACCATGATCTTCATAATAGAGAGTGTCGGTGTCAAAACCGACGGATCTCGGGTAGGGGGTCCCGAAATGTGCGTCTAAGGCGGATGGTAACAGGAGGCAGGGGACACGATGTTTACCCAGGTTTGGGCCCTCTTGATGGAGGTAATACCCTACGTCCTGCTTGATTGTTCTTGATAATATGAGTAGTACAAGAGTAGATCTACCATGAGATCAGAGAGGCTAAACCCTAGAAGCTAGCCTATGGTATGATTGTATGTTGTCCTACGGACTAAAACCCTCCGGTTTATATAGACACCGAAGGGGGCTAGGGTTACACAGAGTCGGTTACAAGGAAGGAGATCTACATATCCGTATTGCCAAGCTTGCCTTCCACGCCAAGGAGAGTCCCATCCGGACACGGGACGAAGTCTTCAATCTTGTATCTTCATAGTCCAATAGTCCGGCCAAAGGATATAGTCCGGCTGTCCGGATACCCCCTAATCCAGGACTCCCTCAGTAGCCCCTGAACCAGGCTTCAATGACGATGAGACCGGCGCGCAGATTGTCTTCGGCATTGCAAGGCGGGTGTTGGAAATATGCCCTAGAGGCAATAATAAATTGGTTATTATTATATTTCCTTGTTCATGATAATCGTTTATTGTCCATGCTAGAATTGTATTGATAGGAAACTCAGATACATGTGTGGATACATAGACAACACCATGTCCCTAGTAAGCCTCTAGTTGACTAGCTCGTTGATCAATAGATGGTTACGGTTTCCTGACCATGGACATTGGATGTCGTTGATAACGGGATCACATCATTGGGAGAATGATGTGATGGACAAGACCCAATCCTAAGCCTAGCACAAAGATCGTGTAGTTCGTATGCTAAAGCTTTTCTAATGTCAAGTATCATTTCCTTAGACAATGAGATTGTGCAACTCCTGGATACCGTAGGAATACTTTGGGTGTGCCAAACGTCACAACGTAACTGGGTGGCTATAAAGGTGCACTACGGGTATCTCCGAAAGTGTCTGTTGGGTTGGCACGAATCGAGACTGGGATTTGTCACTCCGTGTGACGGAGAGGTATCTCTGGGCCCACTCGGTAGGACATCATCATAATGTGCACAATGTGATCAAGGAGTTGATCACGGGATGATGTGTTACGGAACGAGTAAAGAGACTTGCCGGTAACGAGATTGAACAAGGTATCGATATACCGACGATCGAATCTCGGGCAAGTATCATACCGCTAGACAAAGGGAATTGTATACGGGATTGATTAAGTCCTTGACATCGTGGTTCATCCGATGAGATCATCGTGGAACATGTGGGAGCCAACATGGGTATACAGATCCCGCTGTTGGTTATTGACCGGAGAGGTGTCTCGGTCATGTCTGCATGTTTCCCGAACCCGTAGGGTCTACACACTTAATGTTCGATGACGCTAGGGTTATAGGGAATAGATATACGTGGTTACCGAATGCTGTTCGGAGTCCCGGATGAGATCCCGGACGTCACGAGGAGTTCCGGAATGGTCCAGAGGTAAAGATTGATATATAGGAAGTATGGTTTTGGCCACCGGAAGTGTTTCGGGCATCACCGGTAATGTACCGGGACCACCGGAGGGGTCCGGGGGTCCACCAAGTGGGGCCACCAGCCCCGGAGGGCTGCATGGGCCAAGTGTGGGAGGGGACCAGCCCCAGGTGGGCTGGTGCGCCCCCCCACCAAGGCCCAAGGCGCCTCCAAGAGGGAAGGGGGACAAACCCTAGGGCAGATGGGCCCTAAGGCCCACCCCAGGTGCGCCTCCCCCTCCCCCCTTGTGGCCGCCACCCAGATGGGATCTGGGGGCTGCCGCCACCCCTAGGGAGGGAACCCTAGGTGGGGGCACAGCCCCTCCCCTTCCCCTATATATACTTAAGGTATTGGAGGCTGCAAGACACACGAGTTCCTCTCCTTCTTGGCGCAGCCCTACCCCTCTCCCTCCTCGTCTCTTGCGATGCTTGGCGAAGCCCTGCTGGAGTACCACGCTCCTCCACCACCACCACACCATTGTGCTGCTGCTGGATGGAGTCTTCCTCAACCTCTCCCTCTCTCCTTGCTGGATCAAGGCATGGGAGACGTCACCGGGCTGTACGTGTGTTGAACGCGGAGGTGCCATCCGTTCGGCACTAGGATCATCGGTGATTTGGATCACGACGAGTACGACTCCATCAACCCCGTTCACTTGAATGCTTCCGCTTAGCGATCTACAAGGGTATGTAGATGCACTCTCCTTCCCCTCGTTGCTGGTTTCTCCATAGATAGATCTTGGTAACACGTAGGAAAATTTTGAATTTCTACTACGTTCCCCAACAGTGGCATCATGAGCTAGGTCTATGCGTAGTTTCTATGCACGAGTAGAACACAAAGCAGTTGTGGGCATCGATATTGTCAATTTACTTGCCGTTACTAGTCTTATCTTGATTCGGCGGCATCGTGGGATGAACCGGCCCAGACCGACCTTACACGTACTCTTACGTGAGACTGGTTCCACCGACTGACATGCACTAGTTGCATAAGGTGGCTAGCGAGTGTCTGTCTCTCCCACTTTAGTCGGATCAGATTCGATGAAAAGGGTCCTTATGAAGGGTAAATAGCAATTGGCATATCACGTTGTGGTTTTTGCGTAGGTAAGAAACGTTCTTGCTAGAAACCCATAGCAACCACGTAAAACATGCAAACAACAATTAGAGGACGTCTAACTTGTTTTTGCAGGGTATGCTATGTGATGTGATATGGCCAAGAAGAATGTGATGAATGATATGTGATGTATGAGATTGATCATGTTCTTGTAATAGGAATCACGACTTGCATGTCGATGAGTATGACAACCGGCAGGAGCCATAGGAGTTGTCTTTATTTATTGTATGACCTGCGTGTCATTGAACAACGCCATGTAATTACTTTACTTTATTGCTAACCGGTAGCCATAGTAGTAGAAGTAATAGTTGGCGAGCAACTTTATGGAGACACGATGATGGAGATCATGATGATGGAGATCATGGTGTCATGCCGGTGACAAGATGATCATTGAGCCCCAAGATGGAGATCAAAGGAGCTATATGATATTGGCCATATCATGTCAGTATTATTTGATTGCATGTGATGTTTATCATGTTTTTGCATCTTGTTTACTTAGAACGACGGTAGTAAATAAGATGACCCCTCATAATAATTTCAAGAAAGTGTTCCCCCTAACTGTGCACCGTTGCGACAGTTCGTTGTTTCGAAGCACCACGTGATGATCGGATGTGATAGATTCTAACGTTCACATACAACGGGTGTAAGACAGATTTACACACGCGAAACACTTAGGTTTACTTGACGAGCCTAGCATGTACAGACATGGCCTCGGAACACATGAGACCGAAAGGTCGAGTATGAGTCGTATGGTAGATACGATCAACATGAAGATGTTCACCGATGATGACTAGTCCGTCTCACGTGATGATCGGACATGGCCTAGTTGACTCGGATCATGTAATCACTTAGATGACTAGAGGGATGTCTATCTGAGTGGGAGTTCATAAGATGAACTTAATTATCCTGAACATAGTCAAAAGGTCTTCGCAAATTATGTCATAGCTCGCGCTTTAGTTCTACTGCTTAGATATGTTCCTAGAGAAAAATTAGTTGAAAGTTGATAGTAGCAATTATGCAGACAGTAGAAGGCTTATGTCCTTAATGCACCGCTCAGTGTGCTAAACCTCGAACGTCGTCTGTGGATGTTGCGAACATCTGACATACACATTTTGATAACTACGTGGTAGTCCAGTTAAACGGTTTAGAGTTGAGGCACCGAAGACGTTTTAAAACGTCGCGAAACATATGAGATGTTTCGAGGGCTGAAATTGGGATTTCAGGCTCGTGCCCACGTCAAGAGGTATAAGACCTTCGACGATTTTCTTAGCCTGCAAACTAAGGGAGAAAATCTCAATTGTTGAGCTTGTGCTCAGATTGTCTGAGTACAACAATCGCTTGAATCGAGTGGGAGTTGATCTTCCAGATGAGATAGTGATATTTCTCCGAAGTCATTACCACCAAGCTGCTAGAGCTTCGTGATGAACTATAATATATCAGGGACATATATGATGATCCTTGAGATATTCCCGATGTTTGACACCACAAAAGTAGAAATCAAGAAGGAGCATCAATTGTTGATGGTTGGTGAAACCACTAGTTTCAAGAAGGGCAAGAGCAAAAAGGGATGCTTCATGAAATGACAAATCAGCTGCTGCTCTAGTAAAGAAACCCAAGGTTGAACCCAAACCCGAGACTAAGTGCTTCTGTAATAAGGGGAACAGCCACTGGAGCAGAATTACCCTAGATACTTGGTAGATGAGAAGGCTGGCAAAGTCGATAGAAATATATTGGATATACATTGTGTTAATGTGTACTTTACTAGTACTCCTAGTAGCGCCATGGTATTAGATACCGGTTCGGTTGCTAAATGTTAGTAAACTCGAAATAAAAAGCTGCGGAGTAAACGGAGACTAGCTAAAGGTGAGCTAGCGATATGTGTTGGAAGTTTTTCCCAAGATTGATGTGATCAAGCATCGCACGCTCCCTCTACCATCGAGATTGGTGCTTGCGTTGAGCATAGACATGATTGGATTATGTCTGTCACAATACGGTTATTCATTCAAGGAGAATAATGGTTACTCTGTTTATTTGAATAATACCTTCAATGGTCTTGCACCTAAAATGAATGGTTTATTGAATCTCGATCGTAGTGATACACATGTTCATGCCAAAAGATATAAGATAGTAATGATAGTACCACCTACTTGTGGCACTGCCACGTAAGTCATATCGGTATAAAACGCATGAAGAAGCTCCATGTTGATGGATCTTTGGGCTCACTCGTTTTTGAAAAGTTTGAGACATGCGAACCATGTCTATTGGTGTATATGCATGAAGAAACTCCATGCAAATGGACTGTTTGGACTCACTTGATTTTTGAATCACTTGAGACATGCAAATCATACCACATGGGCAAGATGACTGAAAGCCTCGTTTTCAGTAAAATGGAACTAGAAAGCAACTTGTTGGAAGTAATACATTTTGATGTGTACAGTCCAATGAGTGCTGAGGCGTGTAGTGGATATCGTTATGTTCTTACTTCACAGATGATTTGAGTAGATGTTGAGTATATTTACTTGATGAATCATGAGTCTGAATTATTGAAAGGTTCAAGTAATTTCAGGGTGAAGTTGAAAGATCGTCGTGACAAGAGGATAAAATATCTATGATATGATCATAGAGATGAATATCTGAATTACGAGTTTGGCACAGAATTAAGACTTTGTGGAAATTGTTTCACAACTAATACAGCCTGGAACACCATAGTGTGATGGTGTGTTCGAACATCATAACTGCACCCTATTGGATATGATGCATACCATGATGTCTCTTATCGAATTACCACGATAGTTTATGGGTTAGGCATTAGAGACAACCACATTCACTTTAAATAGGGCACCACGTAATTCTGATGAGATGACACCGTATGAACTATGGTTTAGAGAAACCTAAGCTGTCATTTCTTAAAAGTTTGGGGCTGCGATGCTTATGTGAAGAAGTTTCAGGCTGATAAGCTTGAACCCAAAGTGGATAAATGCATCTTCATAGGACACCCAAAACAGTTGGGTATACCTCCTGTCTCAGATCTGAAAGCAATAAGGGATTGTTTCTACAATCGGGTCCTTTCTCGAGGAAAAGTTTCTCTCGAAAGAATTGAGTGGGAGGATGGTGGAGACTTGATGAGGTTATTGAACCGTCTCTTCAACTAGTGTGTGGCAGGGCACAGGAAGTTGTTCCTGTGGCACCTACACCAATTGAAGCGGAAGCTTATGATAGTGATCATGAAACTTCAGATCAAGTCACTAACAAACCTTGTGGGATGACAAGGATGCGTACTACTTAAGAGTGGTATGTAATCCTGTCTTGGAAGTCACGTTGCTAGACAACAATGAACCTATGAGCTATGGAGAAGCGATGGTGGGCCTGGATTCCGAAAATTGGCTCGAGGCCATATAATCCGAGAGAGGATCCATATATGAAAACAAAGTGTAGACTTTGGAAGAACTACTTGATGGTCGTAAGGCTGTTAGGTACATATGGATTTTAAAAGGAAGACGGACAATGATGGTAAGTGTCACCATTAAGAAAGCTCGACTTGTCGTTAAGATGTTTTCTGACAAGTTCAAGGAGTTGACTACGATGAGACTTTCTCACTCGTAGCGATGCTAAGAGTATGTTGGAATTATATTAGCGATTACTGCATTATTTATGAAATCTTGTAGATAGGATATCAAAACATTGTTTCCTCGATGTTTTTCTTGAGGAAAGGTTGTATGTGATACAACCGAAAGGTTTTGTCAATCCTGAAAGATGCTAACAAGCATGCAAAGCTCCAGCAATCCTTCTAAGGACTGGAGTAAGCATCTCAGAGTTGGAATGTACGCTTTGATGAGATGATCAAAGATTTTGGGTGTATACAAAGTTTATGAGAAACTTGTATTTCCAAAGAAGTGAGTGGGAGCACTATAGAATTTCTGATGAATATATGTTGTTGACATATTGTTGATCAAAAATGACGTAGAATTTCTGGAAAGCATATAGGGTTATTTGGAAAGTGTTTTTCAATGGAAAGCCTGGATTAAGCTACTTGAACATTGAGCATCAAGATCTATAAGGATAGATCAAAACGCTTAATGGTACTTTCAAATGAGCACATACCTTGACATGATTGAAGGTGTTCAAGATGGATCAGTCAAAGAAGGAGTTCTTGCCTGAGTTGTAAGGTATGAAGTTAAGACTTAAAGCTCGACCACGGCAGAAGAAAGAGGAAGGACGAAGGTCGTCCCCTATGCTTTTGTCATAGGCTCTATACGGTATGCCATGCTGAGTACCGCACCTGATGTGTGCCTTGCCATATATCTGGCAAGAGGGTACAAAGGTAATCTAGGAGTAGATCACCAGATAGCGGTCTAAATTATCCTTAGAGGAATAAGGATATGTTTCTCGGTTATGGAGGTGATAAAGAGTTCGACGTAAAGAGTTACGTCAATGCAAGATTAACACCTATCCGGATAGCTCTGAGTAGAGATACCAGATACGTATAATGGAATAGCTCCAAGTAGAACAGTTATTTGAAATGGCTCCAAATGTAGCGTAGTAGTTGCATCTACAAGATGACATAGAAATTTGCGAAGTACATACGGATCTGAATGTTGCAGACCCATTGACTGAAACCTCTCTCACAAGCATAACATGATCAAACCCAGAACTCTTTGGGTGTTAGTCACATGGGGATGTGACCTTGAGTGTTAATCACATATCGATGTGAACTGGATTATTGACTCTAGTGCAAGTGGGAGACTGTTGGAAATATGCCCTAGAGGCAAAAATAAATTGGTTATTATTATATTTCCTTGTTCATGATAATCGTTTATTGTCCATGCTAGAATTGTATTGATAGGAAACTCAGATACATGTGTGGATACATAGACAACACTATGTCCCAAGTAAGCCTCTAGTTGACTAGCTCGTTGATCAATAGATGGTTACGGTTTCCTGACCATGGACATTGGATGTCGTTGATAACGGGATCACATCATTGGGAGAATGATGTGATGGACAAGACCCAATCCTAAGCCTAGCACAAAGATCGTGTAGTTCGTATGCTAAAGCTTTTCTAATGTCAAGTATCATTTCCTTAGACCATGAGATTGTGCAACTCCCGGATACCGTAGGAATACTTCGGGTGTGACAAACGTCACAACGTAACTGGGTGGCTATAAAGGTGCACTACGGGTATCTCCGAAAGTGTCTGTTCGGTTGGCACGAATTGAGACTGGGATTTGTCACTCTGTGTGACGGAGAGGTATCTCTGGGCCCACTCGGTAGGACATCATCATAATGTGCACAATGTGATCAAGGAGTTGATCACGGGATGATGTGTTACGGAACGAGTAAAGACACTTGTCGGTAACGAGATTGAACAAGGTATCGGTATACCGACGATCGAATCTCGGGCAAGTATCGTACCGCTAGACAAAGGGAATTGTGTACGGGATTGATTAAGTCCTTGACATCGTGGTTCATCCGATGAGATCACCGTGGAACATGTGGGAGCCAACATGGGTATCCAAATCCCGCTGTTGGTTATTGACCGGAGAGGTGTCTCGGTCATGTCTGCATGTTTCCCGAACCCGTAGGGTCTACACACTTAAGGTTCGATGACGCTAGGGTTATAGGGAATAGATATACGTGGTTACCGAATGTTGTTCGGAGTCCCAGATGAGATCTCGGACGTCACGAGGAGTTCCGGAATGGTCCAGAGGTAAAGATTGATATATAGGAAGTATGGTTTTGGCCACCGGAAGTGTTCCGGGCATCACCGGTAGTGTACCGGGACCACCGGAGGGGTCCGGGGGTCCACCAAGTGGGGCCACCAGCCCCGGAGGGCTGCATGGGCCAAGTGTGGGAGGGGACCAGCCCCAGGTGGGCTGGTGCGCCCCCCCACCAAGGCCCAAGGCGCCTCCAAGAGGGAAGGGGGACAAACCCTAGGGCAGATGGGCCCTAAGGCCCACCCCAGGTGCGCCTCCCCCTCCCCCCTTGTGGTCGCCACCCAGATGGGATCTGGGGGCTGCCGCCACCCCTAGGGAGGGAACCCTAGGTGGGGGCGCAGCCCCTCCCCTTCCCCTATATATACTTGAGGTATTGGAGGCTGCAAGACACACGAGTTCCTCTCCTTCTTGGCGCAGCCCTACCCCTCTCCCTCCTCGTCTCTTGCGATGCTTGGCAAAGCCCTGCTGGAGTACCACGCTCCTCCACCACCACCACACTGTTGTGCTGCTGCTGGATGGAGTCTTCCTCAACCTCTCCCTCTCTCCTTGCTAGATCAAGGCATGGGAGACGTCACCGGGCTGTACGTGTGTTGAACGCGGAGGTGCCGTCCGTTCGGCACTAGGATCATCGGTGATTTGGATCACGACGAGTACGACTCCATCAACCCCGTCCACTTGAACGCTTCCGCTTAGCGATCTACAAGGGTATGTAGATGCATTCTCCTTCCCCTCGTTGCTGGTTTCTCCATAGATAGATCTTGGTAACACGTAGGAAAATTTTGAATTTCTGCTACGTTCCCCAACAGCGGGTTCCTCCTCCGAATACTTCATAGAAGATTTTGAATACGAGGATCGTGTCCGGCTCTGCAAAACAAGTTCCACATACCACCGTAGAGAGAATAATATTTCCATAAATCTAATCTGCTGACGTACCCCGTAGTGTGACATCACACCACAGCCAGGTCTTTATTCATAACCAATCTCAGCATGTTTCGCGAGGTGGTTTCCTTGGCACGTCTTGTCGAAGCAGAGATCGTGTCCCCTTTATTACGGGATTCTCATCAATACGGACGTGGGTAACCCAACCGTGCCTATTGGTAGGACTCCTAGATCTTATGCAAGTCCCAAACGGCCACGAGAAGGACGCTTGATATTCACCCTCTTTATAAAGGGGACAAGGCTTTTTCTTTTTTCCTCTCGTGCTCAATCAAATCCTTCCCCGCCTCGAGTTCTAACACCCAAAACTCAGGTCAGGTTCTTCGGGCCACAAATAATGTGTCTGGACATTACTGAGGATGCAGGTCTGAGCTGCAATCGCCCGAATACCCACGTAAGTAGTCCCTCATCCGAACACACTGTCCGTTTATTTATCGCAACGTCGCCCTTAAAAAGCCGCTCTTTGACCAGGATTGGATAGTGAAGGCAAAGTTAATCAGGTGTCCGCCCCCCTCCCTGAGACATCACCAAATCTCGTGCTAACCAAGATGCTGGAGATCGCGCCTTATCAAGCGCCCTCATGAGAAGATAAAGGGGGGGACAAGGAGGCTAGCGCCTCTGCGAAGGAGGTTAACCGGGGAGGAGGAACTGAAACTTCCTCTCTGTCGTGGTTCTAAGTCTGACAGTAATGTAGGGGGGTAAGTATGGAGAGGCGAGGTCTTAGCTATGGAGAGGTTGTAAGGACGCAAGGTTTACGAGTTCAAGCCCTTCTCGGAAGAAGTAAAAGCCCTACGTCTCGGAGCCCGGAGGCGGTCTACTGGATTATGTGTGTATGAGTTACAGAGGTGCGAACCCTTGTCTCGGAGGAGGGGGGTGGCTTATATAGAGTGTGCCAGGACCCCGGCCAGCCCACGTTACGAAGGGTTCAATGTACATTAAGGCAGGGCGTTACTGGTAACGCTAGTAATAAAGTGCTACGATGACCATAAAAGCTATTTAATGACCGACCGTTAGCGTGCGGGGTGACTTTAGGTCTCCTGGCCGTCGAGTGGTTGGATCTTGGTCGAGTGATCGCTTCTTGGTCGAGTGACTTCAAGTCTGTCGAGTGGAACACCTTCAAGTCGATTGAAAGGTGATTTCTTCTAGAGATGTCCTTGGGTAGGGTAGTTACGACAGGTCCATGACCCTACCCTAGGTACATAGCTTCATCATTAGCCCCCGAATGGATCGAGGTTTGAGTGGGGAAGGAGTTGAGGACCTCTCCGACTCGTTTTTCATGCCGTGAGCATATCTTGCTCCGGATCAATGGACCCGAGTGATGACATCAACTTCCTTTTCAGTCACCTTGATCTATTCTTAATTCTTCGTCGAGTGAGTTTCTTTACTGGTAAGGCTCCGAGTGACGTTGCGGAGGAGATCTTTTAGTCTGACAAGTTTGCTTGCTGCCCGCAGATTTCATGGGATCCGAATTTTGGGAAGCGCGCGGGACGGGGGAGGCCGCAGTAATCGGATGTGATAGAGCGGAGATGCCTCGATCCCCGCGTCGCCTTTTTCGCCACGTACCGCGCGCGCGATCGTTACGGGATTTGACAGAGTCACCTGGGCCTACCCGTCAGCCACTCGGAAGCGGCCTCATATAAAGCGCCGGACCGGAGTCTCCCGAATAGTGCATCTCATTTCCTCTTCTCTTCCTCATGCCCCTCCGCTGCGCTCGCTCTCGCCCCAGCACCACCGCACCGTACGCGTCTCGCCAGCGACAATGGGGAAGGAGAAGATAGCGGCTCTGGAGCGGGCAAAGAAGGTGACAGCGAGGTCGAAGGGGAAGGCGACCAGCCGGGGCGGATCTTCCTCGCGGTCCGGCCTGCCGAGGGGCTAGATCCAGGGCGACTGGATCCACTCGAGGATCTCCCAAGAAGACCTCGACGACTTGGCCGAAGGGGGGCTGATCCCCTACGACTCGGTGCGGCTTCCGGGGAAGGAATCTGAGCCGCAGCCTCGGGAGGGCAAGCGTGTCCTTCTTTCCACCCACGTCGACCATGGGTTTTCCTTGCCCCCTCACCCCATCTTCCGAGGGTTTCTGAACTTCTTTGGGGCACAACTCCATCATTTTACCCCCAACTCAATCGTTTATCTTACCGCTTTCATTTCTTTGTGTGAGAACTTCCTGGGTTGTCGGCCTCACTGGGGTCTCTTCAAGCATATTTTCACTTGTCGCTCCCAGACAGTGAAAAAGGCTAATCCGAGTGACGATAGGACCCAAGTGATCCAGATGTGTGGGGGTCTTGGCATCCAGACGAGAGGAAAAAGCTCCTTCCCGGCCATGATTCTTCCCGACTCAGTTCGCGGATGGCAGTCGACCTGGTTTTACTGTAAAGACCAGTCGACGCCAGGGCAATCGACTGGCCTCCCTCCCTTTACCATGGATCGAGTGGAAAAACCCTCCCCTTTGAAGGTGCTCCCAGAGGAGAAGGCGCATGTGAAGGTGCTGGTCGACCGAGTGGTCCAGCTTATTCGTGACGGGGTCACTGGTATGGATCTCTTGGAGGTCTTCCTTCAGCGGCGCATCCAGCCTCTCCAAGCCCGAGACCATCCGATCTGGATGTATTCGGGTCTTGAAGACTCCACTCGGATCCACTCGGAGGAGGTCGACGACGACACGCTGGAGAAGTGGCTGTCTGGCATTACCGGGAATAAGGACAATCCCAGGGGAGCCAGGAGAGTCCCTCCATTCGACCAGTCCCACGCACCAGAGCAGGTCTGATTCTGAGTTTTTGCTTGTAATCTGAATTCACTCGCGTAGCTGCCTATATTGCGTCGACTGACTTTGATCTACCTGCTTTCTTTCAGGCCATTATTGAAATGTATTCAATGCCCAACGGGGAGCAAGAGCA
The DNA here is from genome assembly GCF_003073215.2 of Triticum urartu. Lineage (NCBI taxonomy): Eukaryota > Viridiplantae > Streptophyta > Magnoliopsida > Poales > Poaceae > Triticum > Triticum urartu. Next base: position 468,534,499 of record NC_053026.1, on the reverse strand, counting down.
AGCTCTGGAAGGCGAGGCGAGTGGCGGCGAAAGCGACGAGTGGACTTCTGATGGTGAAGGGGATGGAGGAAGCGACGACTCAAGCGGTGGAGAAGAAGTCGAGTCGCCTCCTCGCAGGGAGAGGCGATCCAAGCTTTACCAAGAACGACCGAGTGCCCGTGACAAGGCAACTGCTCCGGATGGTCAGTCTCCAAAGCGCCCTCGGATCTCTTCACCAACCCCGACTGAGAAGGCGCCAAAGCACCCCAGAGTTGTAGAGCCGAAGACTTGGAAGGCGTTGCCGAAAATCAAGATTGATATCCCCGTCGCTTCCGCGTGAGTGCCTCTCTTTGCATTCACTTGACGCTCCGCGCTGTTTGTTTTTCTTGTTTTGACTGGACGAACTTTGGAATTGTCAGCACTGCCACTTCCGGGACCTCAGCTTACAGGGATGATGATGAGGTGATGGAGGATGCGGTCACTTCTAATCCGGGTATGATTTCTGCCATACTATCTTTATTCGGTCGATTCAACTGCAATGTGCCTCATTGGGTGACGTGATTTTGGCAATTGAACTTTGCACAGCTCCCAACATTATTGACCTCCCTGATGATGATGAAGAGTCCGAGAGGCCTTTGACGAGGAGGAATAGGCGAGCTCCTGTAAGTGAGGCGCTACAGTCGACGCCGAGGGCGGAGCCGGTCGTTCAGGACACTGGCGACGTCAATCAGGGTTCTGTTACCTTCGCCGAGCCATTGTCGAGTGCCTTGCCTTCTTCGTCGACTGCTCGAGCCCCTGTCGACCCGCCTTCACTTTTTGCAACCCATCATGTCCCGGAGGACGAGGTGAATGCTGCTAGGGAAGCCATACGCCAGGCGGGCATTATGATGGAGAAGATGAAGACGGTGCGGGATGCCAGCCAAGCCGCCTATGATGCCAGCTCGGCTCTCCAGAGCAATGTTCAGGTTAGTTGGTCGCCGCTTGTTCTGTTAGGATATGCTATCTGAAGATTCTTTCCGAAAATCTTTTCATCTGTACACCCACTGGGTGTGTCGATTGAATTTTTGGACTAGTGGGGGCACGCTGAGTGCACCCACTGGGTGTAGTCCCCGAGACTACGGTGGACTGCTAGCAGTCGACTGTAGTCTTCGTATTTTGCCAAATGTATAAACCGAACTGGTAGTTTATCTCTTCCACTCGATCCGGTCGAGTGGGATCAGAACCGGTGGGGGCACGCTAAGTGCACCCACTGGGTGTAGTCCCCGAGACTATGGTGGACTGCTGGCAGTCGACCATAGTCTTAGTATTTATTGCCTTTGTTGTTTTTTTGCTGTAACGATAACTTCTCCCCTTTGATTTCAGAAATCTTGCGATCTTGGAGCTCGCTTTGCTGACTTGGAGAAGCAGCAGATTCAACTGAACCTTGATTTGGAGCTGGCCAGGACAGAGCTGCAAAAGGTCAGAGACGGCGCCGCAGGTAAGATGATTTTATCGACTGGTTTGTTTTTAGGCTTGAGTACCCTTCTGCTATTTCCGAATCAATCATCATTTCTTTGCAGAAAAACTGAGAGAAGCTCTGGCGAAGAAGGATCAGGACTTGGCTGCTGCCCGTAAGGAGGCTGACGACAAGACCGCTCTGGCCGAACAGAAGCTGGCTTCGGTCGGCCAGTTAGAAGAAGAGAATACCAGGCTGAAGACCGCTCTGAATGAAGCCAACAGGGAGTGTACACGTTGGAAGAAGGATAACCTCAACCTGAACGAAAAGATGGAAGGCATCGCTCGCAGGAGGGACGATCTGGAGAGCTACTTGAGGAGCCTCACCAAGAAGTTGTACATCAAGCTTGAAGGTGCACATTTAGTTCCGACTGGTGTTTTTTTTGTGTCGACTCAGTGTATGAAAATTGACTTATCCTTGGATCGTGAATGCAGAGTTTTGCCAGAACTTTGAAGAGGAGACTGGGCAGATTGAACCAGGTTTGGATCCAATCAACTCTCCCGTGAAAGATGAAACTGCCATGAATCTGCTCCGACTAGAATCTCGCATCGACGGTGCCGTGGACTACTTGGCTCGACTGAAGGTCGCCATGTCACGGATCGACCCGGCACTTTGGCCAGAGGCTACGCTCCAAAACGATCTCGAGTCTCTGATGACTCGACTTAACGGAATCCCTGAGCGAGTGCAGGAGTGGAAGAAGTCTTCTGCTCAGTGTGGCGCTGATGTGGCTCTATCCTTGGTTCATGTCCACTGCAAGGAGGTGCGACAAGACAAGCTAGCAGCAATCAAGGTCGCCAACACCCAGAAGCATGACTTCCGAACCTTTATGGAGACTTTCATCGCTGCAGCCACTTGGATAGCCGACGGCGTCGACCTGGATGAGTTCGTCGAGCCTGCCAGCCCTCCTCCCGCGGAGTGAACAAACTCTTATGTCCCACCTTAAATTTGCCTCGGAATGCCGAGTGGTTTTTGTAACCGTTAAACTTTTTCGGGCTGCATGCCCGAGTACTTCGATCTGTGGTCTGGAACCTTTAGAATTTATCTGAACTTGGTTTACCGTTGAATATCTTTATGAATCTCCTGCTGAGTGAACCCATTCTTCATTCGAGACAACTTTTGCACTCGCAGCGCAGTTCCGAAGGAGAGGGAAGCAGTCGACCCATGTCTTGTATTTGTGGCGAAGCTCTCCAGGAGAAGGTGGCAGTCGACCCGCCCCTCGTCGTCCTTGAGGATTGAGATGTGTTTCGTACTTAGATGAGTACTGGACTGCAGCTAAGCCCCCGAGTGGGAGGATCGCTCTCCACTCGGTAGGATTTTTTTTTCAAACTTAGGCGAGTGCCGGACTGCAGCTAAGTCTCCTAGTGAGAGAACCTAGGCGAGTACTGGACTGCAGCTAAGCCCCCGAGTGGGAGGATCGCTCTCCACTTGGTAGGATTTTTTTTGAACTTAGGCGAGTGCCTGACTGCAGCTAAGTCTCTAAGTGGGAGGACTTAGGCGAGTACTGGACTGCAGCTAAGCCCCTGAGTGGGAGGATTGCTCTCCACTCAGTAGGATTTTTTTCAAACTTAGGCGAGTGCCTGACTGCAGCTAAGTCTCTAAGTGGGAGAACTTAGGTGAGTACTGGACTGCAGTTAAGCCCCCGAGTGGGAGGATTGCTCTCCACTCGGTAGGATTTTTTCAAACTTAGGCGAGTGCCTGACTGCAGCTAAGTCTCCAAGTGAGAGAACTTAGGCGAGTACTGGACTGCAGCTAAGCCTCCGAGTGGGAGGCTGGCTCACCACTCGGTAGGAAACTGTTTTTACAAACTTAGGCGAAGCGGATTCGCAGCTAAGCCACCCACTGGGGGATTTCTTACGCAAACAAAAACAATAATAATCACTGGGAAAATTATAACGCTGTTGTCTTTGACAAATAAACTACAGGAGTTTTTCTTATTACATCTCATCCGAGTGAGAATTCAAGTATAAAAGGGGCGGAGTAGCTCCGCATTCCAGGCTCGTGGCTCATCAATCTGGCGATCGACATTATAGAGGTGGTATGCTCCATTGTGGAGGACTCTGGTGACTATGAAGGGGCCTTCCCAAGTAGGAGCGAGCTTGTGTGGTTTCTGCTGATCCACTCGGAGGACTAAGTCTCCTTCTTGGAAGGCTCGACTCTTCACGTTTCTGGCATGGAATCGACGCAAGTCTTGCTGATAGATGGTCGATCGAATCAAGGCCATTTCTTTTTCTTCTTCTAGGAGGTCGACTGCGTCCTATCGGGCTTGTTCTGCTTCATCTTCTGAGTAGAGTTCGACTCTGGGAGCGTTGTGAAGCAGGTCACTCGGTAAGACTGCCTCGGCTCCGTAGACCAGAAAGAATGGGGTTCTTCCGGTCGATCGATTCGGGGTTGTCCTCAATCCCCAAAGGACTGATGGAAGCTCGTCGACCCATGCACCTGCTGCGTGCTTGAGATCGCGCATCAATCGGGGTTTCAGTCCTTTGAGAATTAGGCCGTTTGCCCTTTTTGCTTGCGCATTCGACTGGGGGTGAGCGACTGAAGCATAGTCGACCCGAGTGCCCTGAGAGGCGTAGAAGGCCCTGAATTTGTCGGAATCGAAGTTTGACCCGTTGTCGGTGATGATGCTGTGTGGAACTCCATATCTGAATATCAACTCTCTGATGAAACTGATAGCAGTGCAAGCATCAAGATTCTTGATAGGCTTGGCTTCAATCCATTTGGTGAACTTGTCGACTGCTACCAGCACATGAGTGAAGCCGCTCCTGCCTGTTCTCAGTGGTCCAACCATGTCCAGCCCCCAAACAGCGAAGGGCCAGACGAGTGGAATGGTTTTCAGGGCTGACGCGGGCTTGTGCGGCATATTGAAGTAATACTGACATCCTTCACATTTGTTGACTATCTCTTTCGCCATCTCATTGGCTCTTGGCCAGTAGAACCCTGCTCGGTATGCTTTAGCCACAATGGTCCGAGAGGACGCATGATGACCACAGGTCCCCGAGTGGATATCGTTAAGGATCATCTGACCTTCTTCTGGTGTAACACACTTCTGGCCGACCCCAGTCGCGCTTTCTCTATATAACTGTCCCTTTATGACTGTAAAGGCCTTGGATCGACGGACGATCTGTCAAGCCTCTTCTTCGTCTTCTGGGAGTTCTTTCCTTAGGATGTACGCGATGTACGGTTTTGTCCAGACGGGAGTGATAACCAAGACTTCCATGACCAGGTCGACCACAGCTGGAACTTCAACTTCACTCTGATCCGTGGCACTTTTTGGCTGCGGGGCCTCTTCAGCGAAGGGATCCTCCTGGACTGATGGTGTGTGGATATGTTCCAGAAACACATTGCTGGGAATGGCTTCTCTTTTGGAACCTATTTTTGCCAGATCATCAGCTGCTTGATTTTTCAGTCGGGGTATGTGGTGAAGCTCTAACCCCTCGAATTTCTTCTCCAGCTTTCTCACTGCATTGCAATAACCAGTCATGGCTGGACTTCTGACGTCCCATTCCTTCATCACTTGATTGACCACCAAATCTGAGTCGCCATAGACCATGAGGCGACGGACGCCGAGTGAAATGGCCATGCGCAACCCATATAAAAGTGCTTCGTATTCTGCCTCGTTGTTAGAGGAATCAAAGTGGATTTGAAGAACATATCTGAGTTTATCTCCTCTGGGGGAGATCAACACCACTCTGGCGCCGGAACCATTTAGCATCTTGGAACCGTCAAAGAACATGGTCCAATGCTCCGAGTGAACCTGAGTCGGCAGTTGTTGTTCAATCCACTCGGCGACGAAATCCGCGATTGCCTGGGACTTGATAGCTTTCTTTGCCTCAAACTTGATATCTAGGGGAAGGAGTTCGATCGCCCATTTTGCCACTCGACCGGTTGCATCCCTGTTATGCAGGATCTCTGACAATGGAGCGCCGCTGACGACTGTAATGGAATGATCAGAGAAGTAGTGAGCAACTTTCTTGGTGGTCATATAAATCCCATATACAAGCTTCTGATAGTGAGGATATATTTGCTTTGACGGGGTCAAGACTTCAGAAATATAATATACTGGGCGCTGAACTTTGAAGGTTTTCCCTTCCTCTTCCCGCTCGACCGTAAGTACCGTACTGACGACTTGTCCTGTGGCTGCAATGTAAAGCAGCAAAGGCTCCTTGCTGATTGGGGCAGCAAGCACCGGCTGGGTGGAGAGCAGAGCTTTGAGCTCTGCAAATGCTGCATCAGCTTCAGGAGTCCACTCGAACTTGTCGGACTTCTTCATCAATCGGTAAAGAGGCAATGCCTTTTCACCGAGACGAGATATGAATCGACTTAGGGCGGCCAAGCAACCAGTAAGCTTCTGGACGTCGTGCACTCGCACAGGGCTTTTCATTCGGAGTATAGTGCCAACTTTTTCTGGATTGGCGTCGATTCCCCGTTCGAAAACGAGAAAACCGAGTAGCTTTCCGCCAGGGACTCCGAATGTGCACTTTGATGGATTAAGCTTGGTATCATACCTCCTGAGGTTGGCAAAGGTTTCGGCAAGGTCAGTCAGCAGGTCAGAACCCTTCCGTGACTTGACCACGATATCATCCATGTATGCTTCTACATTTCGACTGATTTGAGTGAGTAAACACTTCTGAATCATCCTCATGAATGTAGCTCCGGCATTCTTGAGGCCGAATGGCATGGTAACATAACAGAAGCACCCAAATGGAGTGATGAAAGCTTTCTTGATCTCGTCAGGTCCATACAGACGGATCTGATGGTACCCGGAATAGGCGTCCAAGAAAGACAGTCGCTCACATCCCGCGGTCGAGTCGACTATCTTGTCGATGCGGGGGAGAGGAAAATGATCTTTCGGGCAGGCCCGATTGATATGTTTAAAATCAATGCACATGCGAAGTGACTTGTCCTTCTTGGGGACCATGACAACGTTGGCGAGCCACTCGGAGTGGTAGATTTCTCGGATGAACTCCGCTGCTAAGAGCCGAGCCACTTCCTCGCCAATAGCCTTTCTCTTTTGGACGGCGGACCGTCGGAGATGTTCCTTGACAGGTTTTACTTTTGAGTCGACTCTCAGGCGATGCTCAGCCAGCTCCTTGGGAACACCTGGCATGTCAGAAGGCTTCCATGCGAAAATGTCCCAGTTCTCATGGAGGAACTGGATGAGCGCTTCTTCCTATTTGGAGTTGAGTGTTGTCGAGATATGAGTCGGAGCGGCGCTGGGGTCGGTTGGGTGGATGTGAGCTGTCTTCGTATCGCCAGTCGACTGGAAAGCTGACTCTGTAGCGGGCTTCTTGGCTTGCAACAGATCACTCGGGTCTGCAGTCTTCTGGTATTCCTGCAACTCCACCACTGCCATTTGAGCGTCGGCGATCCTCGAACCTTTCTGAAAACATTCTTCCGCTTTCTTACGATTGCCCGTAATGGTGATCACACCTTTGGGGCCAGGCATCTTCAATTTGAGATACACGTAACATGGTCGGGCCATGAAGCGTGCATAAGCCGGCCTGCCCAGAATAGCGTGATAGGCACTCTGGAAGTCCACAACTTCAAATGTCAACTTTTCTTTGCGGTAATTCTTGGAATCACCGAAAACCACATCAAGAGCAATCTGGCCGAGTGATTCAGCCTTCTTCCCAGGAATGACTCCATGGAAACTCATGTTGCTGGCACTGAGTCTGGACATCGGAATGCCCATCCCTTTCAACATCTCAGCGTATAATATGTTCAAACCACTGCCGCCATCCATCAGGACTTTGGTCAGTCGATTGCCTTCAACAACTGGGTCGACCACCAAAGCTTGCCTCCCAGGGGTGGCGATGTGTATTGGGTGGTTGGACTGGTTGAATGTTATGGCAGTCTGAGACCATTTCAGGTAACTAGGTGTCGCCGGAGCGACCATATTCACCTCTCGGTTAATAACTTTCAGTCAACTTTTCCTCTCAACATCAGCAAAAATCATCAGGGTGGAATTGACTTGAGGGTATCCTTCATCACTGTCCTCTTTGTCCTCGACCTTGTTTGACTCCTTTTCCTTACCCTTGGGCTGCTTGCCCTGGAACTGCTGGATCAAGAGTCGACACTGCCGAGTGGTATGTTTCGGGTAAATGAAATTACCCTCTTCATGTTTCTTTGTGTGGACGAGACATGGTAAGTCCAACACATCATTCCCCTCCTGGTCTTTAATCTTTTTGGGATTCCAAGGCCCTTTAGGTTTCCCTTTAGACTTTCCTTGGGCCAAAGCTAAGGCTTCCCCGGGAGCCGTTGGCTCGGCTTTCCGCTTCTGTTTCCGATTGGAATTGCCTCCGGTTTCTTGGGCGACTGACTTGAGCTTGCCACTCCTGAGTCGATCCTCATCTTCACCATTAGCGTACTTGGTGGCAATCTCCATCATCCGATTCAGGGACATATCTCCGGTTCGACCGAATTTCAAATTCAGCTCTCTGTACTTGACGCCTTCCTTGAAGGCACAAACTGCTTGGTGGTCAGGCACATTCTCCACCGAGTGATGTAACGTGATCCATCTCTGGATGTAATCCCTCAAAGTTTCATTCGGATTTTGCACACAAGACCGCAATTCCGTCAGTCCTGCTGGTCGCTTGCATGTGCCCTCAAATGTGGTGACGAACACCCGGGAGAGATCTTCCCAAGTGTAAATGCTGCGAGGTGCTAACTGGTTTAGCCACGCTCTGGCCGAGCCCTCCAACATGAGAGGCAGGTGCTTCATGGCCACTTCATCATTGCCGCCGCCAATCTGGACGGCCACTCGGTAGTCCTCAAGCCAAGTATCAGGCTTGGACTCGCCAGTGAACTTATTGACTCCAGTCGCCAACCTAAAATTGGGAGGAATCACAGCAGCCCTGATGGCTCTACTAAAGCACTCTGGCCCCGAAACATGTACTCTGCTGCTGGCAGGCGCATCTCTGTCGTGGCCTTCTCGGTGAGCCCTGTTCCTATTGACCAGACCCTGGATGAGGATGGATCTCGCGTCAAAGCCTGGCCCTCTGGGGTCGACTGGAATCCTTCGCCCACCACTATGAGGGCGCCTGTCATCCTGCTGGCGAGGCACATACGACCCACTCCTCGGGGGAGGCGTGGGCACTCGACGTCGACCGTCACGATCGACTCGGTGATCATACTGCTCATGGTTCCCATACTGGTCACGCCGGTCTCCACGTCCCTCATGCCTCGGGGGCGATCTCGGGCTATGAGCCGACTGGACTGTGTCCGCGGCAACGGACCTGCTGTGAATTCTGTTCCACGACTGAGAAACAGCGGAATTCTGATCTGCTGCCCGAAGTAACGCTCTGATCTGCAGCAAGCCTCTGCCAGCCTCCGACTGGGAAGGCTGAATCGACTCCGCTATATGGGCCGCAGCTGCTAAATTCTGAATCGGAGTCCGATATACCTACGGGGGCGGGAAGAGCTGACGTCGACTGGATTCGGGAACCCGTGTTCGCGCACGCTCGTCGAGTGCTCGCTGGAGGTTCTCCAGTCGAGTGCGCTCGGGTAAGTTTGCCAGGCGCGCGTCCTCCAAGGCGCGAGCCTCGGGGGGTCTCTCCAACGATAGGAGTGTGCAGTGCATCCATGTTCCGGCGGCGAAGTTCTTCTCTCTGCAGCGATGTGAGAGGCTCGGGAAGATACTCCTCATGGAGACGCGACGGGTCGCCTCCACCCGCGCCTCCGTCGGTACGGGGAAAACCGGGAGGACTGGGCGGTCCATCGACCATTAGAACCTCCGCCGCCGGATCGCTGCTGTCGCACTCGGATGCAGTCTCTGCGGAGCCAGTCGAACAGTCCGTAGAGGGATTCGTCGGGCTCGATCGCCGCGACCTGGGGGGTGGCCGACTGACGTGCCACCGCGTGCCTCACCCACCGCTGATGTCTCGACCGACCGGAACGCTTGCGCCGGTGGGAAACGGGGAGTGAGGACAACACAGGAGCCGACCGATAAGGGGTCGACGGTTGCCGCATGAGAACGCCGTGGACGCACGCGCTAAAGTGCGTTGCCCCGCGAGCAGGGAGTGCGTCCACGTCGAGCGGAGCCTCCTGGAGCCAAGCAGAGTCGTCGACGATGAACGTGAGCGCGCCGAGACGGATCTCACGGCCCTCCACCGAAACTCCGCCGAAAACCATAATGGTTCGGGTCGGAAAAAAGTCGCAACTTCTCCAACAAACGCTAAAACACCTGCCCCACGGTGGGCGCCAACTGTCGTGGTTCTAAGTCTGACAGTAATGTAGGGGGGTAAGTATGGAGAGGCGAGGTCTTAGCTATGGAGAGGTTGTAAGGACGCAAGGTTTACGAGTTCAGGCCCTTCTCGGAAGAAGTAAAAGCCATACGTCTCGGAGCCCGGAGGCGGTCGAATGGATTATGTGTGTATGAGTTACAGAGGTGTGAACCCTTGTCTCGGAGGAGGGGGGTGGCTTATATAGAGTGCGCCAGGACCCCGGCCAGCCCACGTTACGAAGGGTTCAATGTACATTAAGGTAGGGCGTTACTGGTAATGCTAGTAATAAAGTGCTACGATGACCATAAAAGCTATTTAATGACCGACCGTTAGCGTGCGGGGTGACTTTAGGTCTCCTGGCCGTCGAGTGGTTGGATCTTGGTCGAGTGATCGCTTCTTGGTCGAGTGACTTCGAGTCTGTCGAGTGGAACACCTTCAAGTCGATTGAAAGGTGATTTCTTCTAGAGATGTCCTTGGGTAGGGTAGTTAGTACAGGTCCATGACCCTACCCTAGGTACATAGCTTCATCACTCTCCCCAGGGAAGGAAGAGGACCGCCTCTGAGGACCCGGAGACCACGATCTCCAAACGGGGGAAGAAATCTTCGCCGGAGGGTCCTGCCCTAGGGGATACCCCGGCCGCACTATGCCCTCAAGAGGATGAGCCCTCCACCGAGCTGTAAGTAAAAGGGTACTTAATAATGAAAATATCTCGCCTTACTCCTGAGGAAAATAACCGAAGCATTTATCTTGCAGTTTGGATCTTAGCCCTTCTCAGCAAAGCTCGTCTTCCGGGGATCTTCTTCCAGAGATGATGGAGAGTGAAACGCCTCCCCCTGCCATACCGCCTCATGAGGCGGGCGACCCCGAGGTGTCGTCGCAGAGGGTTTCTCCTGATCTGGCAAGGCCAGAAGGTAATCCTATGGCCACCCGAAGTCCTCAGTATCCGGCTCTTGAAGAGAGAAATCTAAAGAATCCAGCACCGTCTGGTGTGCGGTCGGACGTACTGAGGGATCTGCTAGAACATGCGGCTATCTTAGAAGAGCACCGCACGTTGATGGGTACGGTGATTGAAAGGATTTCGTTCGCCGAAAGAGGGTTGCATGAAGCCTTTATGAGTCTAGTGACAGGTTTTGAGGTACGTGAAATGATGTACATTTTTGACAGTACCGCACCCGTTAGGTGTGCCCTATGCAGATAGTAGCCCCTGCGACTCTGGTTGTCGTCGAAACCGGCGGCAAACAGAGGATCATAGTCCGAGGTAATAACCAGACCGCCTTTATGTGCAGGTGGTTGAAGCTTCGATGGCTAGCCGGACTGATGGGTTTGCCGAACTAAGGCAGCAGCTGGATGCGGTAGATGCCGACATCATGCTTATTAACAAGCGGCTTGATGAGGCACAGGGTAAGTGATTTTTCTAGTGATTGTCACATAATAAGAGCAGCATGATGCCAGTATCTTTAATATGTTGTGACTGCAGATGGAGCTGCCACCGTGGAGACCCTTCGGGTGGAGCTTGCCCGAGCCAAAGAGCAAGCAAGGAGTAGCAATGCGGCCGCTTTAAAGGCGGCCGAAAAGTTAAGGGCCAAACAGGCCGCGCATTGCGAGAGCAAAGAAAAAATAGCCAAGATGGCTATAGAGTTAAAAGATGCTGCTGACCATTACGAGCTTCTTGAAGAAGAAAACCGGGTGAAGGCGACGGACCTGGAAAAGGCCCGGGTGGCTGCCAAGGAAGCCCGCTCCAAAATTAGAGTGACGAAGGAGGAGCTGCATCAAGCTACGGATATTGTATCTGGGAAGCCCTTCTTGTTGCGGACTAAGTTCGTGGATCCGAAGTATGCACCTCTGGACCGGCTATGGAGTTCTGCGGACGCCTACGTGGATTTGGCTGCAAGTGCTGCTGATGCAGCCGAGTACTTCAAGGATCGGAAAGATCACGAAGTGGAAAAACTGTTTTGGTCACAGTTTCATGCCCCAGCCCGTCCGCTGCTGTTGAATGAGCAAATGGCCGAGTGGGCCGAGCTCCATAGATTATCCGGACTTGCCATGAGGTCCGTTGTGGATCATCTGTGGCCGGGAGGGCCAAGGCCGAATATCTACTTTAGCTTAGTGCAACAATTCCTTGGTGCTGTGCCACGCATCGATGCTGTAAAGAGGTCGGCGTGCATAGAAGGCTCGCGGATGGCCCTTGCCCGTGTCAAAACATACTGGGCGGAGATGGATGCCACCACTATTGCGGCACAGGGTTCGGCCATAGGCCGAGTGGCTGCCGAGCACTACTTTGAAGAAGTTCTTGAAGGCGCTCGTTTGATAGAGGCTCAGTGCTCGAAGAATATTATGTTTGAGTGACATGTATTCCCATTGTAAAAACAATGTTTTATTGAATTATCAAGGCTGTATTTATACTTTTTCCCGAAAGTACTATGATGCCTCCTATGCGGCCGTTTATGTATATATGTATATAACCTGAAAGATGGCAGTCGTCGGCTTCAGCCCCCACGCATATAATGCGGGGGTGCTCGCAGAAGACGCATGTTGACACTTGATCCAACGTCTTGGTCCATTAAGGAGGTGATAGCGCAGCGAACTAGGAAATCGGACTATATTGCTTTAACACTTTCACTTAGCCATAGGTGTTTGACAGTGGGGCTACTATATAGCCCCTGGTGGCTCCGCGCTCATCCGAATTCGGGGCGCGTACATGCCTGGCCGGGAAACGGCCCTTCGTTAAGGCGGAGGAATCCCAAAGATTCCGCTAGGTCATCGAGTGGTTGACCAGTCTCACGCTATATCATGACAGTCAGTTTTCGGTTTTCTCTACTGAGGTGCTCGTCCAGATGAACCAGGGCACAATCACAGTAGTTCTCCTGGTGCCGCCCTAGCCGATAGAGCGGAACGTAAGGCAGAAAAACACAGGAGCCGGGCAAACCCAACATTTGACCAAAGACATGATTCGGAGCTGATGCATATAAGGCCAAACTCGCGACGCCGAACACTCCCTAAGGTATTCGGTCTTTATGATGTAAACCAGGATAAACAGTGCCCTTTGTAATAAGCCCCTGGTGTCCAGGTATGTGCAATATTCTGATGTGGCCACATGCCAATACGTCAACATCCTTCTCAGTTGTACTGAGAATCCGGGGGATGTGTATCAACAAGAGACAGTAAAAAAGGTTTACGCAGGGTCTTATTCTAAAAAGAATCCTTGGAACGGGTCCCTGCTGCACGTCTGCGCCTGTGTCTCCGTTGTGCCGTATCCTGGACGGGTGTAGCACGATGGTCATCTGAAAAAGAGAAGAACTTAGTTGAAAAGTTGTCATGCAAAAGGTAGGTTATACTAAATAAACCATGTACAGTTCAAGATGAGTAAAGTTGAGCCTAATTGTCACTTGTTTACACGCGTTGAGCCCCTTGTATTGTTATAGGGGTATAGCCATCAAACCTGTATCAATTATATATAGCTACACCGGACTCGTCTAACCGTGTCTGTGGTCTGAACGACCTGTCAGATGCTCTAGTTGGTGAGGCCATCTAGTGTGCGGCTGCCAAGGCAGCCGCACGGTCTTCCGCGCGCAAGGAGCGCTCAATATTTCCATTTACTGTAATGATGCCACGTGGACCGGGCATCTTAAGCATGAGAGAAGCGTAATGCCGTATTGCGTTAAAGCGAGCGAAAGCTTTGCGTCCAAGTAGTGCTTGATAGCCACTTTGGAACGGAGCGATGTGGAAGGTTAACTTTTCGCTGCGGAAGTTATCGGGAAAGCCGAATATAACCTCTAGTAGCAGGGAGCCCGTGCAATGGGCTTCTGGGCCTGGCGTTACTCCTTTAAAGGTAGTATTGCTATGGCTGATTTTTGTTGGGTCTATCCCCATTTTGCGGACTATGTCCTCGTATATCAGGTTTAAACTACTGCCGCCGTCCATCAGGACTCGTGTGAAGTGGTATCCGTCAATTATCGGGTCTAACACCAAGGAAACCCATCCTGCATGCCGGATACTTGCCGAGTAATCCCGATGGTCAAAGGTGATCGGTTTGGACGACCAGTGGCAGAACTCGGTGATAGGCCCTGGGGCATGTGTCTCTAGGAGTGCCGCTTTGTTTATCCCCTTCATCACGTGTAACACGTTTACTGTTTTGACTTCTGGTGGGAATTTCTTCTATTCCCCAGTGCTTTGCTTGCGAGGCTCGTCCTCGTCTTTGCTTGGAGTATCCTGCCCCTTGTGTTCGGCGTTGAGTTTGCCAGACTGCTTGAAGACCCAACATTCTCTATGGGTATGATTTGCAGGTTTATCGGGGGTGCTGTGGATCTGACATAGTTTGTCCAGAATCTTGTTCAGGCTGGACAATTCGTCTCTGTTGCCTTTGGAGGCCAGCTTTTGCTGACGTGGCCGAGAGCTTCTGAATCCAGCGTTTACCGCCATGCTCTTCGGGCTGTCTTCTTTATTCTGGCGCTTGTTTTTGCTGCGTCGTGTCTTCCCGTTTCCGTCCCTAACTTCGGATGTACTTGGGTCGCTCGTGCTACATCGGGCTAACCAGCTGTCCTCGCCCACGCAAAAGCGGGTCATGAGGCTTGTTAATGCTGCCATTTTTCTTGGCTTTTCTTGGCCGAGGTTTCTGGCAAGCCATTCGTCTCGAACGCTGTGCTGCTGCTAAGGCTTCGGTGTCCGGACAGTCGACTATTTGGTTCTTTTTAGTGAGAAACCTGTTCCAAAGCTTTCGGGCTGACTCTCCAGGCTATTGAGTTATATGAATTAAATCGTCTGCATCCGGTGGTCGGACATAGGTCCCTTGGAAATTTGCCCGAAAAGCGTCCTCGAGCTCTTCCCAGCTTCCAATGGAGTTTTCGGGGAGGCTTTTAAGCCAGTGCGGAGCTGGCCCTTTGAGCTTGAGGGGTAAGTACTTGATGGCATGGATATCGTCTCCTCGAGCCATGTGGATATGGAGGATGTAGTCTTCAATCCAGACCCCAGGGTCTGTCGTTCCGTCGTACGCCTCTATGTTTACGGGTTTGAATCCCACTGGAAATCCATGGTCCAGCACCTCATCGGTGAAACATAGGGGGTGTGCGGCACCCCTGTATTTGGGTGTACAGTGGTGTTCGGATTTTTGTTGTGTTGCATTGCGTGCTGGAGCGCGCTTGCTTGGTCCGTAGATGGATCTGGTTGCACCGTCCTTTTGATGCGAGCCCTCACGTGGATCGCGTACTGGCTTGTGTGCAGCGTCGTTTGCCGCTCTATGTTGGCCACGAGGTCGTCTATCCGACCGGATGGCTGTTTTGTTTTTTGATTGTGGGGGATCTAAGGCCTCCTCATTGAATTCAGGTAGAAGCTTTCGCTTTGGGTAGCTCTTTGTGTGGCGACTACCACCGTACTTTGCTGCAGTGTTGAGTACTTCACTCCATCTAATTCTGAGTGTGTCTTGTGTAGCCCTGAGCCTTTCCTTCTGCTTTTTCAGACTCCTCGCAGTGGCGACAAGCCTTTGATGGGTATTCTATTGCTCTGGGTGCCAGTCCGGTGTGATGTCATCCGGACTGTTATCTTCGCCGGAGACGGGTTGTTCGGTTTGATTCTCCGTGTTGCCGTGGTCGGACGGTGGTTCAATGCCGTGTTTGTCGTCCGCTGGCTCACCCTGCTCTATCGCTGGATCTATATGATCGCTGTTTCTGCCGAGGCAGGATTTGGAGTGGCGCTTACGCCACCGCTTTGACTGCTTCTCGAGGGAACGATCCTTCGCTGCGTCCTTCCGTTCCTCGTCGTCGTTTTATTTGGGTGTGTCCACCATGTATACATCATATGATGAAGTAGGCGTCCAATGGGCACTGGCTCCTGTTCGTCTCCTGCATCGTCGTCCATACCATCGATGTCTTCGTAGTCGAAGGTGACCATGTCGGTCGAATCGTCGATAGTGGCTACTAAGTGGGTGGTGGGTGGGCGGCGAATTTCTTCGTCATCCGCATCCCAATCCTGTCGGACATAGTTCGGCAAGGACTCTCATGACAAGGAGAGAGACCTTAATGAGTTCAGTATGTCGCCGAAGGGCGAGTGCTGAAAAATATCCCCGGAGGTGAACTCCATGATCGGCGCCCAGTCGGATTCGATAGGCACGGGCGCAGGCGGTTCGGATTCCGTGGCCGGGGGAGAATCCGGCAGTTTGGTGCCACGGCTCTCGTGAAGGGTAAGGTCGACACTCGGCTCGATCACCACTGAGAATGCGGCCTCCGTGGCGGGGTCTATCCACCCATCCATGGATGGCGCAATTGTCTCCGAATTGAGGGTCGGAGCGGTCGCCGGTGTGATCACCCGAACACTGTCCGATGGTAGAGCTAAATCATGCTCATCGTGACCGTGCGGCGCACTCGGCAAGGGCTCGAATCCATCGAAGATCAAGTCTCCGAGGATCTCGGCCGTGTAGTTTAAGCTTGCAAACCTGACCTGGTGGCCAGGGGCGTAACTCTCAATCTGCTCCAGATGGCCAAGCGAGTTGGCCAGCAGTGCGAAGCCGCCAAATACAAAGATTTGTCCGGGAAGAAAAGTCTCACCCTGGACTGCATCGCTATCGATGATCGAAGGAGCCATCAAGCCTAACAATGACGACACAGAGGAACTCTCAATGAAAGCACCAATGTCGGTGTCAAAACCGGCGGATCTCGGGTAGGGAGTCCCGAACTGTGCGTCTAAGGCGGATGGTAACAGGAGGCAGGGGACACGATGTTTACCCAGGTTCAGGCCCTCTTGATGGAGGTAATACCCTACGTCCTGCTTGATTGTTCTTGATAATATGAGTAGTACAAGAGTAGATCTACCACGAGATCAGAGAGGCTAAACCCTAGAAGCTAGCCTATGGTATGATTTTATGTTGTCCTACGGACTAAAACCCTCCGGTTTATATAGACACCGGAAGGGGCTAGGGTTACACAAGGTCGGTTACAAAGGAGGAGATATACATATCCATATTGCCTAGCTTGCCTTCCACGCCAAGTAGAGTCCCATCCGGACACGGGACGAAGTCTTCAATCTCGTATCTTCATAGTCCAACAGTCCGGCCAAAGGATATAGTCCGGCTGTCTGGAGACCCCCTAATCCAGGACTCCCTTGGAGAGTCTCCTATGTTGTCACTTTCATATACTAAGTGGGAATTTCACATTATAGAACTTGGCTTTTATATTCCAATGATGGGCTTCCTCAAAATGCCCTAGGTCTTCGTGAGCAAGCGAGTTGGATGCACACCCACTTAGTTTCTTTTTCATACACTTATAGCTCTAGTGGATCTGTTGCAGGGCAATCCCTACTCACTCACATTGATATCCATTGATGGGCATCTCCATAGACCGTTGATATGCCTAGTTGATGTGAGACTATCTTCTCCTTCTTGTCTTCTCCACAACCACCATTCTATTCCACCAATAGTGATATGTCCATGGCTCACACTCATGCATTGCATGAAGATTGAAAAAGTTTGAGAACATCAAAAGTATGAAACAATTGCTTGGCTTGTCATAGGGGTTGTGCATGATTTAAATATTTTGTGTGGTGAAGATGGAGCATAGCGAGACTATATGATTTTGTAGGGATAACTCTCTTTGGCCATGTTATTTTGAGAAGACATGATTGCTTTGTTAGTATGCTTGAAGTATTATTATTTTTATGTCAATATTAAACTTTTGCCTTGAATCTTTCGGATCTGAACATTCATGCCACAATAAAGAAAATTACATTGAGAATTATGCTAGGTAGCATTCCACATCAAAAATTCTGTTTTTATCATTTACCTACTCGAGGACGAGCGGGAATTAAGCTTGGGGATGCTTGATACGTCTCCAATGTATCTATAATTTTCTATTGTTCCATTGTATTATATTATCCGTTTTGGATGTTTAATGGGCTTTAAAATACCTTTTAATATTATTTTTGGGACTAACCTAGTAACCAAGGGCCCAGTGTAAATTGCTGTTTTTGCCTATTTCAGTGTTTCATAGAAAAGGAATATCAAACGAAATCCAAACGGAATGAAACCTACGGGAGAGTTATTTTAGGAACAAACGTGATCCAGGAGACTTGGAGTGGCCGTCAAGAAAGAAGCGAGGAGGCCACGAGGCAGGGGGTGCGCCCAGGGGGGCAGCCGTGCCCCCACCCTCGTGGGCCCCTCGCAGCTCCACCGACGTACTTCTTCCTGCTATATATACCCATATACCCCGAAAACATCTGAGAGCACCACAAAACCCTATTTCCACCGCCGCAATCTTCTATACCTAAGAGATCCCATCTTGGGGCCTTTTCCATAGCTCCGCCGGAGGGGGAATCAATCACGGTGGGCTTCTACATCAACACCATAGCCTCTCCGATGATGTGTGAGTAGTTTACCACAGACCTTCGGGTCCATAGTTATTAGCTAGATGGCTTCTTCTCTCTCTTTGGTTCTCAATACAAAGTTCTCCTCGATCTTCTTGGAGATCTATTCGATGTAATTCTTTTTGCGGTGTGTTTGTCGAGATCCGATGAATTGTGGGTTTATGATCAAGATAATCTATGAACAATATTTGATTCTTCTCAAAAATCTTTTATGTATGATTTGTTATCTTTGCAAGTCTCTTCAAATTATCAGTTTGGTTTGGCCTACTAGATTGATCTTTCTTGCAATGGGAGAAGTGCTTAGCTTTGGTTTCAATCTTGCGGTGTCCTTTCCCTGTGACAGCAGGGGCAGTAAGGCACGTATTGTATTGTTTCCATCGAGGATAAAAAGATGGGGTTTATATCATATTGTTTCCAGTGGCTTCAAGTGTGTACTTGATGGTGAAAGTGTTGTCCAATGGGAATTATATTTTGTATTACTCATGTAGCCTACAAAGTCTGTCACACAACCTTGTAACTTCTTTCCCCATTTCTAAATTTGTACTAGTCCTCTATACTGTTTATTGCGCTACTCGTACTACTACCTCCTTCCTGGTTTACTGGTCCCCTTCGTAATTTGTGTCAAATTTTGACCATAAATTTCACTAACTAAATGTTAATGCATGTCACAAAAAATATGTCATATTATTTGTCGGCGTTCTGGGAACGGGGGTCCCCAGACTTGCCTGCCTGCGGCCCGTGGCGTGGCTCAAGTGGGGGCCCAGCGTGGCCCATCTTCATCAGCTCAACCTCAAGACCCTCGCGAGGGGCCAAGCCTCGCGGGGTGGACGACCGGAAGCTTCCTCAGAGGCAGCCTCATCAGGCAGGCTCGCGAGGAGCCGGAGAGATCAAGGCAGGGGTACCTTGCGAGGAGCCCGTGACGCAAGCCATGACGATCGAGACCAGGCGGGCGCCGGCCTGCGCAGTGTCCTTGTTTCCCCTTTTGTGCAAAGGGGGCAAGCACAGGCCAAGGCATCGGGCAAAGGTTACCATTCTGGTGCAACGAGACCAAGACCAGCAGAGCGGCAGGATGGAGGTCACCGTGGAGCCCAAGACGGCGTCACCACCAGTGCTTTTGGCAGCCGAAGACCACCTTTGGTCAGGATAACTTGTACTAGATGTTCCCCTTCAAAATGGCCAATTGTTGGCGCCCTTCCCGCTCATTATTTGGGGAGAGGCCCAGGGCCTTTATAAATAGAGATAGCCACCACAGAGTAGAGGGAGGACATCTAGAGATCTGGTAGAGCCCTAGCAGAGAGAGAGAGAGGCGACTGAACTCACCCAAACAGTTCATCGCACCGGCTCAAGAACACCTCTCGCGAGGCTGTTCTTCCCTTGTACTGTTCATCGTCAGCCCCTGAGGCAATCCACCACACCACACACTGGAGTAGGGTATTACACCACAACGGTGGCCCGAACCAGTATAAACCTCGTGTCCCTTGTGTTGTTCGTTGGTTCCAGCTTAGATCACGCGAGGAGATTGGACGTAGATCGGTAGGGGAGAGATCTCCGTGCGCACCCCAGTGTTCGAACCTCAAGGGTTTGCCGGAACCCGAAATCCGACATTTGGCGCACCAGGTAGGGGTGCGCCGGAATCTTTCTTCCGCTATTCGTGTGCGATCTTCCATCGAGTCCATGGCTGACGCTCGTCGGTCTCGCGCCGAGCGCCGGGCTGCTCTCGCCACCTGCGTCGCCCAGACGGCGCCCGTCGGTGGACGCCCTCGCCGTTCCCCGTCGTCTGCCGCCAATGCCGCCACCAGCCCGGCGGGGAATGAGCAGCAGGCCTCGTCCCAGCATCCTTCGGTACGGCGGGAGGGCCGCACCGCCACCCCGTCGCCGACTCCAGCCGCTTCGTCGTCCCACGCCCGTCGCGCCCCCACGGACGCGCACGCCTCGCTGCTCCTGGCAAGAGAGCTCCTGCACTACCGCCCCGTCGATGACCTCTATGAGGACTGGCTCGCCCGCATCACCGAGCTCGTCAGCGCTGCAGGGGGCGAGGAGGCGAGGATCAGGAGGTGCCTCCACCACCTCCTCCCCAAGAAGGCGCCCTGGCTCCAAGGCGTGCAGCCCCAGGGCGAGACCCTCCGCGTCCGGCACCTGCGCAGCAAGAAAGGAGCTGCCAAGAGATACCTCGTCCCCAAGAAGGTGCTCGCGCGCTCCCAGCACCGGCGCGCCAAGATCGCGTCCCTGCACCTCCACGCCAAGACCCCGCGGTGCTCCAAGCCGCGACACGCGGTAATCCCCAGGAACAAGCCCAGCACTAGCAAAAGGCGCCGGTGGCCACAGCAGGCTGCCGTGCCCTCACCCCTGAGCTACGCGGCGCACATGGCTAGGCAAGTTCAAGCCTGACCTGCCCCCTCGCTACGATGGCACGGCGGACCCCGCGGATTTCCTACAGCTCTACGAGCTATGCATCGAAGCCACCAACGGAGACGAAAGGGTCATGGTGAACTGGTTTCCCATGGCGCTCAAGGACGGGGCCCGCACCTGGCTCCTGAACCTGGCTCCTGGCACGATCTCCTCCTGGGACGAGATGCGCACTCGCTTCATCGCCAACTTCCAGGGAACTCGTGACCGGCCCCTGGCCGTGAGCGATCTGCGCCGCATCAAGCAGCAGCAAGGGGAAACCCTGCAGAAATACATCCAGCGCTTCAACAACACTCGCCTCAAGATCCCCAAGGTGACTGAAGAAGCCATCATCTTGGCCTTCTCCGATGGCGTACGCGACATCAAGATGAAGGAGGAGCTAGCAATCCATGAAGACCTGTGCACATCCCTGGAGCTGTTCAACTTGGCGACCAAGTGCCCCAGGGCTGAGGAAGGGCGCCTTTCCCTCCTCAAACTCTCGGCTGCCGACCCAGAAGAGAAGAAACCCAAGGCCAAGGATGTGAAGCGCAAGGGGGCTGCCGTGCTAGCAGCTAAACCAGACACCAAGCGAGGCAGGGATCAGCCCGAGTCATCCAAGGGCAGCCGGTACTGCGTGTACCATGACCTCCACACCCACAACACCAACGAATGTCAAGAGCTCATGGCCGTGAGATATGGACGTATCGGCCGACGCCCCGAGCGCAACGACAGGGGCTATGGCCGAGGAGGAGGAAGAGGTGGCGGACGATGGGAAGACCATGGCCCTCGCCAAGGGTGGCATGACCGACCTCGCGAGGATCATTGGCAGGACCAGCCTCGCGAGGGAGGCTGGGGAGATCAGCCTCGTGAAAATCGCCCGCACGGCAACGCATGCCTTCCTCCTCTGCCACCACCACCAAGGAGGAACGAAGACCAACATCAAGATGAGGGGGCTGGGAGCTTCCAGGAGCCGCGCGCAATCGCTTGCATCTTGGGTGGCGCGCAGGCCCCAGCCTCATATCGCATCTTCAAAAAGTTTGCTTGCGAGGTGAATGCAGTCCTCCCAGAGCCTGAGGCCACGCGCCCTCTCAGGTGGTCTGTGTGCGCTATCATGTTCAGCTTAGCGGATCAGCTCAGGTGCGCGGCAACGGTCGGAGCCCTCCCGATGCTTTGCTCCCCGGTCATCAGCAATGTGCAGGTCACCAGGACCCTCATTGACGGCGGAGCAGGACTCAACATCTTGTCCGTCGAGACGTTCGACAATCTCCAAGTGCCATACAATCTGCTTCAGCCAACCAAGCCCTTCTCAGGAGTCACCGATGGTTCCACTATTCCAATAGGGCAGGTTCGCCTTCCAGTCACCTTCAGGCAACGCAACAACTACCGCACCGAGCTCATCGACTTCGACGTCGCCCGCATCCGTCTGCCATACAACACCATCCTCGGGTACCCAACCCTGGCCAAGTTCATGGCAGTGACTCATCATGGATACATTGTCCTCAAGATGCTAGGAAGCGGTGGAGTCATCACCGTACCCTGTGAAGAAAGGGATGCAGTGTGTTCATTAGAGCACGCGTTCCAAGCCACAGCAATCGAAGACCCGGACCACAAGAACGGAAGACTTCCCAAGGCGACCCTTAAGAAGAAGAAGGTTTCGCCTGGCCCAAGCCATAAGGAGGCAGGCGCCTCCGGAGGTGTTGCGTTAGGATCTGCGCCCAATCAAGGAGCGCCACCCTCTCTTGCATAGGAAGGCGCGCCCGACGCCCTCCTCGGGCAGGGCACCGTGGCTCCTTCTTGGAGAGCCACCGACTTGGCCAAGGTCGCGAGGGAGGCGCTCGGGCACCACTTGGATGGGTGCTTCTACGCACGTTTCCCTCAGGAAGGTACAAGGCAAGGAAGACCAAACCCTCAGGAGTTCATCGCAAGAAACACCCAGGAGCTACAGGAGTCGAGAGTCATGCGCGGCAGCCGCCGCTTGCCCGCCGTAGCCCCACATCCAGGCGAGGATGGTGGGCTACGCGTCTACATTGACGTGCCAGGGCTCAATCGAGCTGCGTCTCAGGAGTGCCTCTGGCCTTCGCGCGTGGGGCGTTGCGAGGGTCCACCTCACAGCTACGTTCGCATGCCTTTCGGCCTGCCGAACGCGGTCGCCGCTCATCAGCGCCTACTGAGGAGCATTCTGGAGGCTCAGGAGGTCAGGCATTGTGCGGTCCTAGCGGAGATGGAGATGGCCCTCGGAGACCCGCCTGTGCCCGCGGAGCCTCCCGAGGCTCCTAGGCCTGGGGGCTCGTGAGGGTCGGCATCCTCATCGCGAATCGCCCGCTTCTTCAGCATAACTTCATCTTCAACGGCACCAGGTGACATCTTTCTAAGTTCCGATTTAGCTGGGAGCGCCCATAGGGCCGCATCATTCCCAGGTCGCGTGGGTCTGTCCCTATGACATGTATCCATTTTGCTTATGCTCTTTACCTACCTTGTTGGGGGCGCCCCTCGGGCTGCATCAACCCCAAGCTGCTTGGGCCTGGCCCAACGGCGTTTGCTTTTCCTGTGTCTACTTAAAATGAATTTCCTCTTGTGTGCTTAACGTACCCGACCTAATCGCCTGCTCGATTGACGCCTACCTATGGAGCCACTCGCTCTGGCACGGCATTTGTGCACGGGTCCATCCCTGCAACGCCGATAAATCTGAGTGGTCGAGCTCTGGCCGCGGCAGCCCCGCAAGGCGCCACCTCACCAGGCCCTCAGTGCCCCAATCACTTCCCCGGAGCGACCAAAGGTTGGCTGGCAACCGTAACAATAGGTCTTGTCTCTCTTCATGATTGGTGTGCAGGACCCACTCCAGGAGCAACGCTGGGGACGTCGCGAGCTGTCTCTCCCTCTCTCCGGCACGGACCGCTTGCACGTTAAAAGGGGGGCGCTTGAGCATCGTGACTCATGGGCTCCTACTGGCTCTCCAGCCCTCACCCCCTGGCCTTAACCCACGGCATCGCGACCTGTCATACCAGCGGCGGCTGAGCTCGCTCGAGGGCCGGGACCTGAGGACGTAGAGCATTAAGGAAAGTGCGGGGGAGTGGGAAGAAGCTCGCGAGGACCTAACCCAGCAGCACCTCAGCTGCCACCACTCCGGCCGGGTGCTTCGTCAAGGAACTACACCAGACTCAAGAGATAAGTCACGCCCGTACAGGAGTTGGACCAACGCAGCGCCTAACCCTCGCCCAGTGCGGCTTTGCCACGACGACGTTGCCTTCCTTTCTCGCCCAGCGAGGGCTACTTGAGCGCTAAAGGGGACCTCCCGAGCATCGCGACTCAGGGGCTCTTACCGGACCTCGGGCCGCTCACCTCCTGGCCTTGACCACGGCATCGCGACCTGGCATACCAGCGACGGCTGAAGCCTGCCTGGGGACTGGGACCTGTCAGCGTAGAGCGCCAAATCCTCGTAAGGATAGAAAGGGGGAGCCGAGCCGAGACAGGACAAGCACCTCGCATTGATTTCATATTAAGATATAATGTTCACAAAAGACATGGCAGGCGCCTTACATACCCCCACGGGGTGTTGCTTCGATTCCTCGCAGGGAACAAAAGTACTAATCCTAAGGAACGCTAATCGCCTGCACCTCTGCAAGGGAGGCCATCATCAATAGTGGGCTGCCCAACGTCAACGCCAACCCCATCCAGATCAGTGGCGTCGGTGGCTGGACGCAGCTGCCCCGCTCCGAGCACGGCGCGAGCTCGCGGGCTCGTAGGTGTTGTCGCTCGTCTCCAGAGTCGCGAGGAGCTCGGGGGAGCCGCTGGATTCCCCAGCTCCTCCGCTGCTGCCTGAGGAGCTGCTGGAGGACCGATGGGCGGGCCAGGTCCTCGCCAGTTCGTTGCCCCTGTCGCTCTCCTTGGGGAAGCACTCCAGCCGGCGTCCTTCAGCATCAAAGACCTTGAAGAACATCAGGGAGGCGTCATCGTATTCAAGATGAATTACGAGGGCACCTACCGTCCGGCAGACCCGGGCGATTTCGCCCCAGCCCCGGGTCATGAAGACCTTGCCCGGAGCGACGACCGCGACCTCCGCTCCGGTCGCAAGGGTACTGCAGTCAGCGTGCTGCAGCCAGAGCTCCAGAGCCCCGCTCGGCGGCATCTCGAAGGCGAAGGAAGGAGGAAGGCGAATCCAAGAGCTTGGAGGCATGGCGGCATGGAGCATGAGCTCGCGAGAGGAGCGCTCGGCGTGGACTCCAGGAGGAACGACGCACACCACCGTGACTCGCCGACGTCGATGGCGGCACCGTCGATGTCGCTCGACGCCTTCTCCCCCAGGACCCACGACGCCGTCCAAGGGTAGCGGAAACCCAGGCGGCGGCCGCTCATACCAGGGCCTCGATGCCTCCTGCTGAGCACCCTCATCTCGTTGGCAGAGGACCAGCCGCTTCTTCGGCGGAAGTGGGTCAGGACCCTCTCGGGGGGCCTTTCCCTTCTCTTTTGCAAAAAACCGGCGAATTGGTGCCATTGGCATAAGGAGGAGCAAGAATGAGGAAGAAGAAGGAAAGGAGCAGTGGGAAGGGATGGACTGAAGGGGCTCGCGCAGCCTCGTACTTATAGCCGGAGGAGGCCGATCGCCGAGCACCACGATCACAGGTAATCATGACCGGTTTCTCTGCATGCAGGGACATGTCAAGTCGTGCGGTCACCGAGGCGTCGTGGGGAAGCGCAGATGTCCACGACCAATCAATCGCCACACGGCGCCCGAGACCGCAGGCTTTTTGGGCCTGCGGCGCTTCGCGCTTGCCTCTTCGCTTCCCTGCTAGGCCATGACCGAGCGCGCCTTGGGCCCGGGGGCTACTGTCGGTGTTTTGGGAACGGGGGTCCCCACACTTGCCTGCCTGCGGCCCGCGGCGTGGCTCAAGTGGGGGCCCAGCGCGGCCCATCTTCATCAGCTCAAGCTCAAGACCCTCGCGAGGGGCCAAGCCTCGCGGGGCAGATGACCGGAAGCTTCCTCAGAGGCAGCCTCATCAGGCAGGCTCGGGAGGAGGCGGAGAGATCAAGGCAGGGGTACCTCGCGAGGAGACCGTGACGCAAGCCATGACGATCGAGACCAGGCGGGCGCCAGGTGGGCGCCGGCCTGCGCAGTGTCCTTGTTTCCCCTTTTGTGCAAAGGGGGCAAGCATAGACCAAGGCATCGGGCAAAGGTTACCATTCCGGTGCAACAAGACAAAGACCAGCAAAGCGGCAGGACGAAGGTCACCGTGGAGCCCAAGACGGCGTCACCACCAGTGCTTTTGGCTGCCGAAGACCACCTTTGGTCAGGATAACTTGTACTAGATGTTCCCCTTCAAAATGGCCAATTGTTGGCGCCCTTCCCGCTCATTATTTGGGGAGAGGCCCAGGGCCTTTATAAATAGAGCTAGCCACCACAGAGTAGAGGGAGGACATCTAGAGATCTGGTAGAGCCCTAGGAGAGAGAGAGGCGACTGAACTCACCCAAATAGTTCATCGCACTGGCCCAAGAACACCTCTCGTGAGGCTGTTCTTCCCTTGTACTGTTCATCGTCATCCCCTGAGGCAATCCACCACACCACACACTGGAGTAGGGTATTACACCACAACGGTGGCCCGAACCAGTATAAACCTCGTGTCCCTTGTGTTGTTCGTTGTTTCCAGCTTAGATCACGCGAGGAGATTGGACGTAGATCGGTAGGGGAGAGATCTCCGCGCGCACCCCAGTGTTCGAACCTCAAGGGTCTGCCGGAACCCGAAATCCGACATTATTCGTATTTGAACATAGTTTCCCATGGAATAATTTTCATGCATTGACATTTTGTTAGTTAAACCTATGGTTAAAATGTGGACTATACATGGCGTGGTCAACGAACGACATCCATCGGAAGTGGACTATACATGGAGAGGCTGACAGCTGGGTCCACGGCCGCACACAAGGAAATGCCTCCTTATGACGCGCAAAATAATGATTCCTCCACCTGACATCTGGGACCAACCGAAAGGGCCTCTGTATTTCATGAAAAAAATGTTCCAGCCACTGACAGCTCGGACCCACCAGCTATATCTTCTCATGCAAGGAAGTGCTTCCTTATTATGCACAAAAAAATTAATACTCCCCCTGCTAGCTAGGACCCAGCATAATGGGAGGCTGACTTGTGGGCCTACTAAGTTGACGGGGACGGAGGGCTTTGTCAACTTAGTCAATATGAACGATTCTAGCTCCAGTGACCGTACGATGTCCATCCAACGGCCATAGTGCTTCTTCAACCTATGGTTTTCTTGCTCCAACCGCCCAAACAAGCGTCGGCCGTGCCTCCTGCTCCTGCCTCTTGTGGCCGGCTGTGCTGCCACTGCTGGCCATGCCATCCCTCTATACTCACCCACACCTCGTGTTATTCTCCGGCGACGGTAGCCTCACACCGCAGCCGAAGCAGTCAACCCACGTACTCCCCTCCGCGTGGGCATCCACTGCACCATCTTCCCCGTCTCCGCGTCGTCCCCTTCCTAGGCCTCACCGTCGTCCACCTCCCTGGTTCTCTCGGCGCAGCATGGTCAATGTGGTGAATGAACGACTTCCATCGGAAGAGTACTGTATGTGGAGAGGCTGACAGTTGGGTCCACGGCCGCAGTAAGGAAATGCCTCCTTATTACGCACAAAATAATGATTCCTCCACCTGACAGCAGGGACCCACCAGACGGGCCACCATATTTCATGAAAAAACATTCCCCCTGACTGCTGGGACCCACCAGCTACATCTTTGCACGCAAGGAAGTGTGTCCATATTACGGGCAAAAAAATGATTTGCCCGCCTGACTACTGGGACCCACCAGCTACATCTTCGCACGCAAAGTAGTGCCTGACAGTTGGGACCCACCTGGTTGAAGCGTACATAGCGTTGTCATTCTGTTGGCGAATGTGTACGTACATACTGGTCGATCGGTCTGTCTACAGGCTGCATCGCTGAACCGTGGTCGTGTAAGGAAGGGCACGTGTCGTAGAGGCGCGCACGTGTATTTGTGCTTGGGATCTCATCTTGATATTAAACATGGTCCTGGTAGACTCCCGTTACAATGTGCTAACAACGTGATGAAGTGGGGATGTGTCCAAAATAGGTCACGGCCGGTTACGATCTATCGAGAGTCAGTTGTCCAATTGATGGCCTTTACCATCGCGTAGGGTTACCTCGGTTATTAAGGATTTCTCTGGACAAGAGCATTGGATGTTTAATGAATAAACCTCATTGGTCCCCAAGGAATTGTTGGCCACTACGGTAATAATCCTTTCTGTCACTAGCTTTCATAATAGCGTTCCACACATCCTCGCTTCTTACCTACTCCCTCCATCATTGAAAGAGTGTACTTCCAACTTTATTGGAGGGACAAATTATCTCAAAGTTTAACCGAGGTTGTGAAAAAATATATCAATGCTTGTGAAACCAAACAGGTGTATGATGAAAATATATTTTATCATGAATCTAATGCTACTGATTTGATGGCATAAATGTTGGTCTATTATTGTATAAATACTGTCAAACATAAAAAAGTTTGAATTTCCAACAAAGTTGGAAGTACACTCTTTCAAGGACGGAGGGAGTACTCCTTTGTTGACCTAAAAGATCACGGGTACCCACGGGACCTTACAACAGAAGAAGACAAAAAGATAACTCCGTTACGAATCGCACATAGAAATAACGTCAATTAAGCAAATTCATCCAACTATCACGTGTACAAATACATAATGTTGCAGGGCCTTGCCTCGGCCCAATGCCTTAGTGACTTGCTCACCCATCATGATCAAATCACAAGGAGAAATCATTTAATATGAATGATTACTTGATAAATAGTCTTACATTGGTCGGCGATTGCGATGCACTGATTGCAATTTTGGCTAACTTGAGAGAATGGCTATGGTGGTGATGGCTATGGAGATGAGATGATGCAACACCGTCTTCGTGGGAGACGGTGTGTGAAAGATTGCCAGATCTTCATGGTGTAGAATCATTGAATGGAGGGGATAACTAGCTACAAGAAACCAAAATAGAAACAAGAGAGTATGACCCGACGAGGAGGATGTCAGCCCTAGCTTGCAATCCGAACATTCACCGATCGACAATCTGCAAAACTACCCCACACAACCATGCTCGAGACATGGAGCATGGGATAGGTGCAATCCACAAGGTAAATCACAAACTATAACCCACAGAACCACACTCAAGTCTTGGAGCACCGGTTAGGAGCAACTCTGCAAGGAATCACGAGAATAAGGGTAGCAAGAACTCTCCAATCTCAGGGTGAGTCTATGTCTTTGAGCTAAAATCTCAAGATGAGAAAAGTCCCCAATAAAGGGAAGAGCTAGCCTATTTATAGGGACAACCCCCTGGATAGGTGTGAAATCAAACTAGCTTTAGGAACCAGCTTAGGTGTGCAAGAGAACCAACTTTGGTGTGACTAAACCAGCTTCGAGACTTAATGAGGTAGCTTCTGGAAATCTCTCGTTGGACGTGGTTGGCTGTTCCCGACAAAACATTGTTCACTGGAGTCGGAACAATGTTTTCTTCAGAAGCAAACTTGAGTTATGAAAATCTTTCGCAAGTTGAGATATCTAAACTCGTCCAAACATTGTTTTGCCAGCGCCAAAACATAGCTTCTTCAGCAGACAACTTATTTCTTCGTGAACTCCCAACCCTATTTCTTTGTCATAAAGCTCTGTTGTAATACACACTATATATTTTTTGTATACACGGGGAACATTTTTTAACACACGCTGATTTTTATTCAAAATACATGATAAATATATTTTTTCAAATAGAGGCTCGAGAATTTTTTAGAATACATGGTAAAAATTTCAAATTCCTGCTCATCATTTTTCTAAATTGTTTGAAACTTCTTTAAAATTTATGCTAACATTTTTTACATTGCATAAAATTTTTTCTAGAAAATGTCGTGTTCTTTTTGACATGTGTGAAGTTTCTTCTAAAAAATCACCACAAACATTTCTTTGAATGTTACAAAAAAATCATTGTACAATACAATTCTATAAACATCACAAACATTCTTTTGAAATGCATGAACATTTTTAAAATGTCAATATTTTTAAAGGGATTTCTATTTTTGTGCCCTCGGTTGCTTAGTACTCCTCATTTCCACCACTCGCCCCACACTCAAAAACGCCCAAAAGGAGTGTTTCCGCCGGGTCAATGCAGTTGAACGCCTGGGACACTGGAGGACCCACATGTCAGTGTATGATTTATTTGAAATATAATGATGGAACATAATGCCGCCCATGGGGTCGAACTCGGGACCAATGCTTGATTATGCATCGTGTGAGCCATTTCAGCTGTGTGCGTCTGTTTGCTTATGGGCATAGCTGAAGCTTTTTGACCTGATATTTTCTATGTTACAGAAGGGCCCATGAGCCAGTGACATAGGAAAGATAGAATGTGGCGGTGTTTATGTTGCGGGAAGGCCCATGAATCAATGATACTAGAAAGATAGAATACGACGGTGTACAACATAACAGATTCAGAGATTCGGATAAACTTAATAACCGCGTTCTTAGATTTGTCCAACGCTTAACAGAATAAATTTACATAGTGACATTACACTAATATGATATTTTAATTGGGGCGACATAAGATGGCCGGCCGACGGTGATAGTGACAACAAATGGACGGCTACTTGTCTTCATCATCCGAAAGGACAATGTAGCGAGGCATGTATTTGGATTGTTGCCATTAAGGGTAGAACGATGGCTTTATTCATATTTCTTGAGTTTATTCTTTATATATAATGTCATCTTGCTTAAAGCATTACTCTGTTTGTCATGAACTTAATACCATAGATGCATGCTGGATAGTGGTTGATTGGTGGAGTAATAGTAGTAGATGCAGAATCGTTTCGGTCTACTTGTCACGGACTTAATGCCTATATACATGATCATTGCCATGAATAACATCATAACTATGCATTTTTCTATAAATTGCCCAACATTAATTTGTCTACCCGCCGCATGCTATTTATTTGAGAGAGAAGCCTCTAGTGAAAACTATGGCCCTGGGGTACACTTTTATCATATTGCAAAAACCAAAAATACCTTGCTGCAATTTATTATCTTTTATTTTGTTTATTTTGTTTTGCAATTTATATATCTACCACTAGCAAATTTGATCCTTGCAAGTAACTGAAGGAAATATGCCCCAGAGGCAATAATAAAGATGTTATTTATATTTCCTTATATCATGATACATGTTTATTATTCATGCTAGAATTGTATTAACCGGAAACTTAGTACATGTGTGAATACATAGACAAATAGAGTGTCCCTAGTATGTCTCTACTTGACTAGCTTGTAAATCAAAGATGGTTAAGTTTCCTGACCATAGATATGTGTTGTCATCTGATGAACGGGATCACATCATTCGAGAATGATGTGATGGACAAGACCCATCCGTTAGCTTATCATAATGATCGTTAAGTTTTATTGCTATTGCTTTCTTCATGATTTATACATATTCCTTGAACTATGAGATTATGCAACTTCCAAATACCGAAGGAACACTTTGTGTGCTATCAAATGTCACAACGTAACTGGGTGATTATAAAGATGCTCTACAGGTGTCTCCGAAGGTATTTGTTGGGTTGGCATAGATCGAGATTAGGATTTGTCACTCCGTGTATCAGAGAGGTATCTCTGGGACCACTCGATAATACACATCACTATAAGCCTTGCAAGCAATGTGACTAATGAGTTAGTTGCGGGATGATGTATTACGGAACGAGTAAAGAGACTTACCGGTAACGAGATTGAACTAGGTATGATGATACCGACGATCGAATCTCGGGCAAGTAACATACCGATGACAAAGGGAAAGACGTATGTTGTAATGCAGTTTGACCGATAAAGATCTTCGTAGAATATGTAGGATCCAATATGATCATCCAAGTTCTGCTATTGGTTATTGACCGAAGATATGTCTCGGTCATATCTACATAGTTCTCGAACCCGTAGGGTCCGCATGCTTAATGTTCGATGACGATTTGTATTATGAGTTATGTGATTTGATGAACCGAAGTTTGTTCGGAGTACTAGATGAGATCACAGACATGATGAGGAGTCTCGAAATGGTCGAGATAAGATTCATATATTGGAAGGTTGCATTTGGACATCGGAATGGTTCCGAGTGGTTCGGGCATTTTTTACGGAGTACCGGGAGGTTATCGGAACCCCCCGAGAGAAGTTATGGGCCTTATGGGCCATAAGAGGGAAGCACACCAGCCCACAAGGGGCTGGTGCGCCCCCCTTGGGTAGGAGACCGATTAGGACTAGGATAAGGGGGTCTCCCCCCATTCTTTCTCCCTCTCCCTTCCCCCTTTCCTACTCCGTGTGGGAGGTGGAATCCTACTAGGACTAGGGAGTCCTAGTAGGACTCCACACTTTGGTGCGCGCCCCTAGGGCCGACTGCCTCTCCCTCTCCCTCCTTTATATACGGAGGCAGGGGGCACCCCAAAGACACACAAGTTGATCTTCTAGCCATGTGCGGTGCACCCCTCCACAGTTACACACCTCGGTCATATCGTCGTAGTGCTTAGGCGAAGCCCTACGCCGGTAACTTCATCATCACCGTCACCATGTTGTCGTGCTGACGGAACTCTCCCGCGGCCTCAACTGGATCAAGAGTTCTAGGGATGTCACCGAGGTGAACGTGTGCAAATCGCGGAGGTGACGTACGTTCAATACTTGCTCGGTTTGATCACGAAGACGTTTGACTACATCAACCGCGTTACTAAATGCTTCCGCTTTCGGTATACGAGGGTACGTAGACACACTCTCCCCTCTCGTTGCTATGCATCTCCTAGATAGATCTTGCGTGATCGTAGGTATTTTTTTTGAAATACTGTGTTCCCCAACAATGGTATCCGAACCAGGTCTATGCGTAGATGTTATATGCATGAGTAGAACACAAAGAGTTGTGGGCGATACTAGTCATACTGCTTACCAGCATGTTATACTTTGATTCAGCGGTATTGTTGGATGAAGCGGCCCCGACCGACATTACATGGCCACGTTCATGAGACTGGTTCTACCGACGTGCTTCGCACACAGGTGGCTAGTGGGAGTCTGTTTCTCCAGCTTTAGTTGAATCGAGCTTGACTACGCTCGGTCCTTGTTGAAGGTTAGAACAGCACACTTGACGAAAAATCGTTGTGGTTTTGATGTGTAGGTAAGAACGGTTCTTGCTAGAAGCCCGTAGCAGCCACGTAAAACTTGCAACAACAAAGTAGAGGACATATAACTTGTTTTTACAGGGCATGTTGTGATGTGATATGGTCAAGACGTGATGAGATATAAATTGTTGTATGAGATGATCATGTTTTGTTAAAGTTATCGACAACTGGCAGGAGCCTTATGGTTGTCTCTTTAATGCATAAGATGCAAGCGCCATATAATTGATTTACTTTATCGCTATGCGATAGCAATAATTGCAAAAGCAATAGTTGGCGAGACGACCATGTGGCGACACGTTGATAAAGATCGAGATGATTGAGATCATGGTGTCATGCCGGTGATGATGGAGATCATGACGGTACTTTGGAGATGGAGATCATGGTGTTATGCTGGTGACGATGGAGATCATGATGGTACTTTGGAGATGGAGATCAAAGGCATAAGATGATGATGGCCATATCATGTCACATATTTTGATTGCATGTGATGTTTATCTATTATGCATCTTATTTTTCTTAGTACGATGGTAGCATTATGAGATGATCCCTCACTAAAATTTCAAGGTATAAGTGTTCTCCCTGAGTATGCACTGTTGCGACAGTTCTTTGTGCTGAGACACCACGTGATGATCGTGTGTGATAAGCTCTACGTTCACATACAACGGGTGCAAGCCAGTTTTGCACATGCAGAATACTCGGGTTAAACTTGACGATCCTAGGATATGCAGATATGGCCTCGGAACACTGAGACCGAAAGGTCGAACGTGAATCATATAGTAGATATGATCAACATAGTGATGTTCACCATTGAAAGCTACTCCATCTCACGTGAAGATCGCACATGGTTTAGTTGATATGGATCACGTGATCATTTAGATGACTAGAGGGATGTCTATCTAAATGGGAGTTATTAAGTAATATGATTAATTGAACTTAAATTTATCATGAACTTAGTCCTGATAGTATTTGCATATCTATGTTATAGATCAATTGCTCGCGTATAGAATCCCCGTTTTATTTATGATATGTTCCTAGAGAAACTAAGTTGAAAGTTGATATTAGCAATGATGCGGACTGGGTTCGTGATCTGAGGATTATCCTCATTGCTGCACAGAAGAATTAGGTCCTTAATGCACCGCTAGGTGACATAACTATTGCCGGAGCATATGCAGACGTTATGAACGTTTGACAAGCTCGGTATGATGACTACTTGATAGTTTAGTGCACCATGCTTTACGGCTTAGAACCGGGGCTTCAAAAATGTTTTGAAACGCCATGGAGCACATGAGATGTTCCAAGAGTTGAAATTGGTATTTTAGACTCATGCCCGAGTTGAGAGGTATGAGACCTCTGACAAGTATTATTCCCTACAAGATGGGGGAGAATAGCTCAACCAGTGAGCATGTGCTCAGAATGTCTGAGTGCTACAATCGCTTGAATCAAGTGGGAGTTAATCTTCAAGATAAGATAGTGATTGACAGAGTTCTCTAGTCACTATCACCAAGTTACTGGAACTTCGTGATGAACTATAATATGCATGGGATGACGAAAACGATACCCCGAGCTCTTCGCGATGCTGAAATCGGTGAAGGTAGAAATCAAGAAAATCATCAAGTGTTGATGGTTGACAATACCACTAGTTTCAAGTAAAAGGGCAAGGGAAAGAAAGGGAACTTCAACAAGAATGACAAGCAAGTTGCCACTCCCATGAAGAAGCCCAAAGCTAGACCCAAGCCTGAAACTGAGTGCTTCTACTGCAAACAAAATGGTCACTGGAAGCGGAACTGCCCCAAATACTTGGCGAATAAGAAGGACGGCAAAGTAAACAAAATTATATATGATATACATGTTATTGATGTGTACTTTACTAGTGTTGATAGTATCCCCTGTGTATTTGATACCAGTTCAGTTGCATTGATTAGTAACTCGAAACAGGACTGTCAAAATGAACAAAGACTAGTTGAGGGCGAGGTGACGATGTGTGTTGGAAATGATACCAAGGTTGATAAGATCACCATCGCATACTCTCTCTACCTTCGGGATTAGTATTGGAACTAAGTAAATGTTATTTGGTGTTTGCGTTGAGCATAGATATGATTGGGTCATGCTTATTGTGATACGGTTATTCATTTAAGTCAGAGAATAATTATTGTTCTATTTACATGAATAAAACCTTATATGGTCTTACATCCAATGTAAATGGTTTACTGAATCTCGATCACAGTGATACACATAATATTGATGC
Organism: Triticum urartu; assembly: GCF_003073215.2. Taxonomy (NCBI): domain Eukaryota; kingdom Viridiplantae; phylum Streptophyta; class Magnoliopsida; order Poales; family Poaceae; genus Triticum; species Triticum urartu. The sequence goes on along the minus strand of NC_053026.1, from coordinate 468,499,619 downwards.
CAAAAGATGCAAAGTTAATAATGATAGTTGATAGGTCTCCGTCGTATCTACTTTTCCAAACACTTTTGCCTTTGTTTTGGACTCTACATGATTTGAATGGAACTAACCCGGACTGACGCTGTTTTCAGCAGAATTGCCATGGTGTTATTTATGTGCAGAAACAAAAGTTCTCGGAATGACCTGAAACTTCACGGAATGTCTTTTTGGAAAAATAAAAAACCCTTGCAAAATATGAATACCAGGGGGCCCACACCCTAGCCACCTGGGTGGGGGCGCGCCTGCCCCCCCTGAGCGCGCCCCCTACCTCGTGGGCCCCCTGGAGCTCCTCTGACCTCAACTCCAACTCTATAGATTTGCTTTCGGGGAGAAAAAATCAAGAAGAAGGATTAATCACGTTTTATGATATGGAGCCGCCGCCAAGCCCTAAAACCTCTCGAGAGGGCTGATCTAGAGTCCGTTCGGGGCTCCGGAGAGGGGGATTCGTCGCCGTCATCATCATCAACCATCCTCCATAACCAATTTCATGATGCTCACCGCCGTGCGTGAGTAATTCCATCGTAGGCTTACTGGACGGTGATGGGTTGGATGGGATTTATCATGTAATCGAGTTAGTTTTGTTAGGGTTTGATCCCTAGTATCCACTATGTTCTGAGATTGATGTTGCTATGACTTTGCTATGCTTAATGCTTGTCACTAGGGCCCGAGTGCCATGATTTCAGATCTGAACCTATTATGTTTTCATCAATATATGAGAGTTCTTGATCCTATCTTGCAAGTCATAGTCACCTACTATGTGTTATGATCCGGCAACCCCGAAGTGACAATAATCGGGACCACTCCCGGTGATGACCGTAGTTTGAGGAGTTCATGTATTCACTATGTGTTAATGCTTTGCTCCGGTACTCTATTAAAAGGAGGCCTTAATATCCCTTAGTTTCCATTAGGACCCCACTGCCACGGGAGGGTAGGACAAAAGATGTCATGCAAGTTATTTTCCATAAGCATGTATGACTATATTCGGAATACATGCCTACATTACATTGATGAATTGGAGCTAGTTCTGTGTCACCCTAGGTTATGACTGTTACATGATGAACCGCATCCGGCATAATTCTCTATCACTGATCCATTGCCTGCGAGCTTTCCATATATTGTTCCTCGCTTATTTACTTTTCTGTTGCTATTATTATTATCATCACTACAAAATACCAAAAACATTACTTTTGCTATAATTACGTTTTGCTACCGTTACCACTGCTATCATATTACTTTGCTACTAAATACTTTGCTGCAGATATTAAGTTTCCAGGTGTGGTTGAATTGACAACACAGCAGCTAATACTTGAGAATATTCATTGGCTCCCCTTGTGTTGAATCAATAAATTTGGGTTGAATACTCTACCCTCGAAAACTGTTGCGATCCCCTATACTTGTGGGTTATCAATAGTGCAACTTACTTGTGGCACTGCTGTTTAGGTCATATTGGTGTAAAGCGCTTGAAGAAACTCCATGCTGATGGGCTTTTGGAATCACTTGATTATGAATCACTTAATGCTTGCGAACCATGCCTCATGGGCAAGATGACTAAAACTCTGTTCTCCAGAAAAACGGAGCGAGCCACTGACTTATTGGAAATAATACATACTGATGTATGCGGTCCGATGAGTGTTTAGGCTCGTGGCGGGTATCATTATTTTATGACCTTCACAGATGATTTGAGTAGATACGGGTATATCTACTTAATGAAACACAAGTCTGAAACATTTGAAAAGTTCAAAGAAATTCATAATGAAGTGGAGAATCATCGTAACAAGAAAATAAAGTTTCTATGATCTGATCGCGAAGGTGAATATTTGAGTTACGAGTTTGGCCTTCATTTAAAACAATGTGGAATAGTTTCACAACTCACGCCACCTGGAACACCACAGCATAATGGTGTGTCTGAACATCGTAACCGTACTTTATTAGATATGGTGTGATCTATGATGTCTCTTACCGATTTACTACTATCATTTTGGGGTTATGCATTAGAGACAGCTGCATTCACGTTAAATAGGGCACCATCTAAATCCCCTGAGATGACACCGTATGAACTATGGTTTAGCAAGAAACCTAAGATGTCATTTGTTAAAGTTTGGGGTTGTGATGCTTATGTGAAAAAAGCTTCAGCCTAATAAGCTCGAACCCAAATCGGAGAAGTGCATCTTCATAGGATACCCAAAAAGAAACTATTGGGTACACCTTCTATCACAAATCCGAATACAAGATCTTTGTTGCTAAGAATGGATCCTTTCTAGAGAAGGAGTTTCTCTCAAAAGAAGGGAGTGGGAGTAAAGTAAAACTTGATGAGGTAATTGTACCTTCTCTCAAATTGGAAAGTAGCACATCACAGAAAACCGTTCCCGCGATGCCTACACCAACTAGTGAGGAAGTTAATGATGATGATCATGAAACTTCAGATCAAGTTACTATCAAACCTCGTAGGTCAACCAGAGTACGATCCGCACCAGAGTGGTACGGTAATCCTGTTATGGAAGTCATCTTACTAGACCATGATGAACCTACGAACTATGAGGAAGCGATGATGAACCCAGATTCTGATAGATGGCTTGAGGCCATGAAATCTGAGATAGAATCCATGTATGAGAACAAAGTGTGGACTTTGGTGGACTTGCCCGATGATCGGCAAGCCACTGAGAATAAATGGATCTTCAAGAGGAAGACGGACGTTGATAGTACTGATACTGTCTACAAAGCTTGACTTGTCGAAAATGGGTTTTGACAAGTTCAAGGTGTTGACTACGATGATATTTTCTCACTCGTATCGATGCTTAAAGTCTGTCCGAATCATGTTAGCAATTGCCACATTTTATGAAATCTGACAAATGGATGTCAAAACTGCATTCCTTCATAGATTTATTAAAGAAGAGTTGTATATGATACAACCAGAAGGTTTTGTCAATCCTAAAGGTGCTAACAAAATGTGCAAGCTCCAGCGATCCATCTATGGACTAGTGCAAGCATCTCGGAGTTGGAATATACGCTTTGATGAGTTGATCAAAGCATATAGTTTTATACAGACTTGCGGTGAAGCCTGTATTTACAAGAAAGTGAGTGGGAGCACTACAACCTTTTTGATAACTATATGTGAATGACATATTGTTGATCGGAAATGATGTAGAATTTTCTGGAAAGCATAAAGGAGTGTTTGAAAGGAGTTTTTCAAAGAAAGACCTCGGTGAAGCTGCTTACATATTGGGCATCAAGATATATAAAAGATTGATCAAGACACTTGATAATACTTTCGATGAGTACATACCTTGATAAGATTTTGAAGGAGTTCAAAATGGATCAGTCAAAGAAGGAGTTCTTTCCTGAGTTGTAAGGTGTGAAGTTGAGTAAAGACTCAAAACCCGACCAATGCAGAAAATAGAAAGAGAATGAAAAGTCATTCCCTATGCCTCGGTCATAGGTTCTATAAAGTATGATATGCTGTGTACCAAACCTATTGTGTACCTTGCCATGAATTTGGCAAGGGGGTACGATAATGATCCAGGAGTGGATCACTGGACAGCGGTCAAAATTATCCTTAGAAGACTAAGGAGATATTTCTCGGTTATGGAGGTGATAAAGAGTTGCGTCGATGCAAGCTTTTACACCGATCTGGATGACTCTGAGTCTCAATATGGATACATATTGAAAGTGGGAGCAATTAGCTATAGAGTAGCTCCATGCAGAGCATTGTAGACATAAAATTTTTGCAAAATACACACGGATCTGAATGTGGCAGACACGTTGACTAAACTTCTCTCACAAGCAAAACATGATCTCACCTTAGTACTCTTTGGGTGTTAATCACATGGCGATGTGAACTATATTATTGACTCTAGTAAACCCTTTGGGTATTGGTCACATGGTGATGTTAACTATAGAGTGTTAAATCACATGACAATGTGAACTATTGGTGTTAAATCACATGGCGATGTGAACTAGATTATTGACTCTAGTGCAAGTGCGAGACTGAAGGAAATATGCCCTAGAGGCAATAATAAAGATGTTATTTATATTTTCTTATATCATGATACATGATTATTATTCATGCTAGAATTGTATTAACTGGAAACTTAGTACATGTGTGAATACTTGACAAACAGAGTGTCCCTAGTATGCCTCTACTTGACTAGCTCATTAATCAAAGATGGTTAAGTTTCCTGACCGTAGACATGTGTTGTCATTTGATGAACGGATCACATCATTAGAGAATGATGTGATGGACAAGACCCATCTGTTAGCTTAGCATAATGATCGTTAAGTTTTATTGCTATTGCTTTCTTCATGACTTATACATATTCCTTCGACTATGAGATTATGCATCTCCCGGATACCAGAGGAACACTTTGTGTGCTATCAAACGTCACAACGTAACTGGGTGATTATAAAGATGCTCTACAGGTGTCTCCGAAGGTATTTGTTGGGTTGGCATATATCGAGATTAGGATTTGTCACTCCGTGTATCGGAGAGGTATCTCTGGGCCCTCTCGATAATACACATCACTATAAGCCTTGCAAGCAATGTGACTAATGAGTTAGTTGCGGGATGATGTATTACGGAACGAGTAAAGAGACTTACCGGTAACGAGATTGAACTAGGTACCGACAATCGAATCTCGGGCAAGTAACATACCGATGACAAAGGGAAAGACGTATGTTGTTATGCGGTTTGACCGATAAAGATCTTCGTAGAATATGTAGGATCCAATATGATCATCCAGGTTCCGCTATTGGTTATTGACCGGAGATATGTCTCGGTCATGTCTACATAGTTCTCGAACCCGTAGGGTCCGCATGCTTAATGTTCGATGACGATTTGTATTATGAGTTATGTGATTTGATGAACCAAAGTTTGTTCGGAGTACCGGATGAGATCACAGACATGATGAGGAGTCTCGAAATGGTCGAGAGGTAAAGATTCATATATTGGAAGGTTGCATTTAGACATCGGAATGGTTCCGAGTGGTTCGGGCATTTTTTACGGAGTACCGGGAGGTTACCGGAACCCCCCGGGAGAATTTATGGGCCTTATGGGCCATAAGAGGGAAGCACACCAGCCCACAAGGGGCTGGTGCACCCCCCTTGGGTAGGAGACCGATTAGGACTAGGATAAGGGGGTATCCCCCCCTTTCCTTCTCCCTCTCCCTTCCCCCTTTCCTACTCTGTGTGGGAGGTGGAATCCTACTAGGACTAGGGAGTCCTAGTAGGACTCCACACTTTGGCGCCCCCTAGGGTCGGCTGCCTCTCCCTCTCCCTCCTTTATATCGGAGGTAGGGGCGCCCCAAAGACACAAGTTGATCTTCTAGCCGTGTGCGGTGCACCCCTCCAGAGTTACACACCTCGGTCATATCTTCGTAGTACTTATGCGAAGCCCTGTGTTGGTAACTTCATCATAACCGTCACCACGCCGTCGTGCTGACGGAACTCTCCCTCAGCCTCAACTGGATCAAGAGTTCGAGGGACGTCACCGAGCAGAACGTGTGCAGATCGCGGAGGTGTCGTACGTTTGGTACTTGATCGGTTGGATCGCGAAGACTTTCGACTACATCAACCGCGTTAGTAAACGCTTCCGCTTTGGGTCTACGAGGGTACGTAGACACACTCTCCCCTCTCGTTGCTATGCATATCCTAGATAGATCTTGCGTGACCGTAGGTATTTTTTTTTTGAAATACTGCGTTCCCCAGCAGTAACGAGTTCAAGGGGATTGACAACCCTTTTGCGCGCATTGGGTGCAAGTATTTGCTCTTGTGTGTGCAGGTACTGTTCACTAGGCTTTGCGTGATTCTCCTATTGGTTTGATAACATCGGTTCTCACCAAGGCAAATACTTATCAGCTACTATATTGCTTCACCCTTCCTCTTCGGGGAAAATCCCAATGCAGCTCACAAGTAATAATCATAGGCTATGTTAACCGATGATGCGGTGGTGGTGGCCTTCGTGGGACCCAAGCACCGGCGGGCTCCCATGGTCTACTTTGCCTCATTGTCCGTGGTGGCTGCGGACATGTTAGCCTCCATAGACATGGCTTCTTTCCCCACCTGGCTGACGATTGCCGCCATTGCTCGCGGCGGAGTTGCCGCGAGAAGGCATTGGCCAGCTTGGAAGGGCGAGGAGGGGCTGGAAGTGGCATGCTACTTATTGAGCTTGCGTTGGTTTTTCCCTTGAAGAGGAAAGGGTGATGCAGCAAAGTAGAGATAAGTATTTCCCTTAGTTAGAGAGCCAAGGTATCAATCCAATAGGACACAACGCACAAATCACCAATACCCGCACAAACAATCAAACAACTTGCACCCAACGCGATAAAGGGGTTTTCAATCCCTTCACGATCACTTGCAAAAGTGAGATTTAATAGAGATAGATGAAACTAAACAAAATATAAAGTAAATATTTTTGGGTTTTTTGGTTTATAGATCGGAAAGTAAAAGATTGCAAAATAGTAGATCGGAAACTAATATGATGGAAAATAGTAGATATGAAACTTATATGATAGAAAATAGACCCGGGAGCCATAGGTTTCACTAGTGGCTTCTCTCTTGAAGGAAAATAATACGGTGGGCAGACAAATTACTATCGAGAAATTGATAGAAAAGCGCAAAGTTATGATGATATCTAAGGCAATGATTATGAAATATAGGCATCACGTCCCTGTCAAGTAGACCGAAACGATTATGCATCTACTACTATTACTCCACACATCGACCGACTCCTGCCTGCATCTAGAGTATTAAGTTCATGAAGAACAGGGTAACATATTAAGTAAGATGACATGATGTAGAGGAAAAAACTCAAGCAATATGATGTAAACACCATCTTTTTATCCTCGATGGCAACAATACAATACGTGCCTTGCTGGCCGTACTATCATTGGGAAAGGACACCGCAAGATTGAACCCAAAGCTAAGCACTTCTCCCACTACAAGAAAAACTAATCTAGTTGGCCAAAACAAACCGATAGTTCAAAGAGAATTACAAAGATATCAAATCATGTATAAAAGAATTCAGAGAAGATTCAAATAATATTCATAGATAAGCTGATCATAAATCCACAATTCATCGGATCTCGACAAACATGCCGCAAAAGAAGATTACATCGGATAGATCTCCAAGAACATCAAGGAGAATATGGTATTGAGAATCAAAGAGAGAGAAGAAGCCATCTAGCTACTAGCTATGGACCCGTAGGCCCGAGGTAAACTACTCACGCTTAATCGAAAGGGCAATAGAGTTGATGTAGAAGCCGTTCGTGATCAAACCCCCCCTCCGACAGGATGCCGGACAAGGCCCCTAGATGGGATCTCACGGGAACAGAAGGTTGTAGCGGTGGAAAAGTGTTTTCATGGATGCTTCTGATGGTTTGGGAATATATGTGAATATATAGGAGGAAGATCTAGGTCAGGGGGTCACCGAGGGGCCCATAAGGTAGGGGGCGCGCCCTACACCCTTGTGGCTACCTCGTGGCTCTTTTGACTTGCACTCCAAGTCTCCTGGGTGTCTTCTGGTCCAAGAAAAATCATCGCGAAGGTTTTATTACGTTTGGACTCCGTCTGGTATTCGTTTTCTATGAAACTCAAAAACAAGGAAAAAACAGAAACTGGCACTGGGCTCTAGGTTAATAGGTTAGTCCCAAAAATAATATAAAATAGCATATTAATGCATATAAAACATCCAAAATAGATAATATAATAGCATGGAACAATAAAAAATTATAGATACGTTGGACACGTATCATGGCACCAAATGCGAAGGGTTTGCCGGCAAGCCAACCTGTATCGGGTTGGCTCATTGGGCAACCCAGGCCGCTGCAATGACAAAGAACTCCTTCTTCTGCTCTTCGGAGGCCATGGTGGGTGTTGTACAAGGAGGATATGGAGAGTGGATGTGAGGTGTGGTTATAGCTCGATGCCTCACTAATAACCCACAAGTATAGGGGATCGCAACAGTTTTCGAGGGTAGAGTATTCAACCCAAATTTATTGATTCGACACAAGGGGAGCCAAAGAATATTCACAAGTAATAGCAGCTGAGTTTTCAATTCAACCACAGCTGTAAGACTTACTATCTGCAACAAAGTACTTAGTAGCAAAGTAGTATGGAAACGGTAACAGTGGCAAAAGTAACAGTAACAATTTTGCAGTGATTGTAACAACAGCAGCAACAAAATTAACTTAGCAAAGATCAATGTGTGAAAAGCTTGTAGGCATTGGGTCAGAAATGATAATTGTGTTGGATGATATTGATCATGTAGCAGTTATAACCTAGGGTGACGCAGAACTAGCTCCAATTCGTCAATATAATGTAGGCATGTATTCTGCATATAGTCATACGTGCTTATGGAAAAGAACTTGCATGACATCTTTTGTCCTACCCTCCCATGGCGGCGGGGTCCTAATGGAAACTAAGGGATATTAAGTCCTTCTTTTAATAGAGAACCAGAACAAAGCATTAGCACTTAGTGAATACATGAACTCCTCAAACTATGGTAATCACCGGAAAGAATCCCAATTATTGTCACCTTGGGGTATGCGGATCATAACTCGTAATAACACACATATATTCATGAAAACATAATAGTTTAAGATCTGAAATCATGGCACTCAGGCCCTAGTGATAAGCATTAAGCATAGCAAAAGTCATAGCAACATCAATCTCAGAACATAGTGGATACTAGGGATCAAACCCTAACAAAACTAACTCGATTACATGATAAATTTCATCCAACCCATCACCGTCCAGCAAGCCTATGATGGAATTACTCACTCACGGCGATGAGCATCATGGAATTGGTGATGGAGGAAGGTTTTTGATGATGATGATGATGATGGCGATGGATTCCACCCTCCAGAGCCCCGAGCGGACTCCAGATCATCCCTCCCGAGGAAGAACAGGTACTTATGGAGTTGGAGTTAGGGTTGTAGACATATCATAAAACGCGATGAATCCTTCTCTTTGATTTTCTTTCTCCGCGAATAGGTACTTATGGAGTTGGAGTTAGGGTTGTAGACGTTCCAAGGGCCCCACAAGCCTGGGAGGCGCACCCTTGGGGTAGGCGCCCCCCAGGGCTTGTGGCCCCTAGGTCACTCCCCTCTGGTATCTTTTTCCGCCAGTATTTTTTATATATTCCAGGAATATTCTCTGTAAATTGTCAGGTCAATCCGAGAACTTTTATTTCTGCACAAAAATAACACCATGGCAATTCTGCTGAAAATAGCGTCAATCCGGGTTAGTTTCATTCAAATCATGCAAATTAGAGTCCAAAACAAGGGCAAAAGATTTTGGAAAAGTAGATACGATGGAGATGTATCAACTCCCCCAAGCTTAACCCATTGCTTATCCTCAAGCAATTCAGTTGACAAATTGAAAATGACAAAGAAAAACTTTTACAAACTCTGTTTGATCTTGTTGTTACAAATATGTCTAGCCAATATTCAGGTGTTCAACAAAGATTATGAACTAACCATATTCACAATAACATTTAGGTCTCACATTTACCCATATCAATGGCATAAGAAACTAGCGAGCAATAATAGGATATCTCGGATGACAACACTTTTTCAAAATAATCATGATATAATATGACAAAATGGTATCTCGCTAGCTGTTTCTGAGACCGCAAAACATAAATGCAGAGCACCCCTGAAGATCAATGACTGACTAGACATTATAATTCATGGCAAAAGAGATCCAATCACAATCATACTCAGCATCAACTAAAAACAAAGCATATAAATGACAATAGTGCTCCCTAGCTGGTACTTTTAATAAGAGGATGATGACTCAACAGATAAAGTAAATAGATAGGACCTTCGTAGAGGGAAGCAGGGATTTGCAGAGGTGCCAGAGCTCGAAGCTTTTAAAACAGAGATGAATATAACTTTGAGAGGCATGCTTTCATTGTCAGCATAACAACCAAGAGATCTCACTATCATCCATGCTAGACACATTATAGGCGGTTCCCAAACAGAATGGTAAAATTTTACTCCCCCTCCACCAACAAACACACTCCATGACTAGCCGAATCCACGGGTACCATCCATACCAACAACAGTCATGCGGGAGTTTTGTTTAATTATTATATTTTGATTTGATTTGAGCATGGAACTGAGCATCCCGATTACTAGCCACTTTCTCATGAATGACAAGTGAATAAACACTCATCGTGAGAATAACCTACCTAGTATGGAAGATACTGACAACCCCCAGTCGCTAGATGAGCGATTCGGGCATACAAAATAGATTATTATTTGAAGGTTTAGAGTTTGGCACATGCAAATTTACTTGAAATGGCAGGTAAATACCGCATATAGGTAGGTATGGTGGACTCATATGGAACAACTTTGGGTTTAAGGAAGTGGATGCACAAGCAGCATTCCCTCTTAGTACAAGTGAAGGCAAGCAAAAAGATTGAGGAGCAACCAACTAGAGAGCGATAACGGTCATAAACATGCATTGAGGTTAATCAACATTGAATGCAAGCATGAATAGGATATAAATCACCATGAACATAAATATCGTGAAGGCTATGTTGGCTTTGATTCAACTACATGCGTAAATATGTGCCAAGTCAAGCCACTTGAATCATTCAAAGGAGGATACCATCTTATCATACTACATCATAACCATTTTAGATGCATGTTGGCACACAAGATAAACCATTATCCACACCTAGCTAATTAAGCATGGCATGAGTAACTATGATCTCTAATTGTCATTGCAAACATGTTTCATTCATAATGGGTTAAACCAAGAACGATGAGCCAATCATATTTAGAAAAAACAAAATAGATCGAGTTCATACCAGCTTTTCTTCATCTCAATTATTTCATCAAATATCGTCATTATTGCCTTTCACTTGCATGACCGAATGATGTGAATGATAATAATAGTGCATGTGCATTGGACTATGCTGGGAATCTAGAAAAAATTATTCAAAGGAGAAGACAAGGTAATATGGGCTCTTTTCTTAGATCAACAATTATGCATATGAGATCCACTCAACATTTTCATCGTGGTCTTCTTCTTACAACCCAAATAAAAAAGAAAATAATTTCAAAGAAACACACTGAAATATTTTTGGAGTTTTTGTTTTTCTGAAGAAAGTAGAACAAAAACAAGGAAAATACTATTTACACAGGAAAGCTCCCAAAAAACAAAATAAGAACGAGAAATCTTTTTGGGCTTTCTTTTAATACTACAACTAATTAAACTAGAAAGAAAAACTAAAAAGAAGTGAGATATTTTTGGATTTTATCAAAGTTTTTCAGACACACAAGAAGAAATCAAGAAAAATAAACTAACATCGATTATACAATGAAAAAGGATGAACACCGACAACTAGAATGAATGTGTGAACATGAATGTAATGTCAGTGAGAGATATGTACTCCTCAAAGCTTAGGATTTTGGTCTAAGTTGGTGTATGGCCACGGCTGGCCAGGCGGATATCCAAAGTCGTAGTTGGGGTTGTACTGGTTTGCAGCTGCTACCGCTTGGAGGGCTGCCTCGTCGAGGCGAGCGGTCTCCCTTGCCCTCTCGTACTCATCTACCTCCTCTCTAAGTATAAAATATCTCCCTTTTCCCTGAAAGTCAAAGAAAGAAGGAGCGGGAAGCATAACATAGACGACACGCCGCTTGTCAAGGATTAGTCTTTATTGGAGATGTTGTTCGCCCCTCTAGAGAAATTGGAAACATTCCATAGCATCATAATCAAGGTAAGAAGGTGGCAATGGAGCATTGTTTTCTTTTATAGGGACCCCAAGATAATGAGCTAAACGAGTGGCATAAATTCCACCAAATAAGTATCCAACTAAGGCATTATTATGTACCCGCCTTGCAATAATACACCCCAAGTTAAATTGTTTATTGTTCATTACCTCGCTCTTGAGGACACTCAGATCGGAAGCGCAAAGGTGGTTACGGTCATGTTTACCATTAATGCATCTACCTATAAAGAGAGCAAAATAATGTAATGCATAAAAGTGAATGCTCCCTATAGTTGCTTGTGTTATGGTTCAGGTTTCACCCACAGTAATGCTAGCAAAGAAATCAATACAATCAGCTTTATGATGTTCATTATAAGTGACCCATTGCAGAATTTTGCATGCTTCATTAAATTCATCTAGGTCCATGCGGAATGATTTATCATAGAGATCAAATAAAACAAAATGTGTATTTTGATGGACTGAATACTTAAATCTCCGCATAAAGGAATCAGTAAGGTTGTAGTACTGCAAGCACTTATCTGACACGAAGTCCATCAGGTCTGCGTTGTGCCCGTACATATCAAATTCTTACTTGAAATATGCACGAGTCATGAAATGATCCGACAGCCATTCGCAAGGCCGCACTAGAGCTTCCCACGGTGGTTCAAGGTCCGGCTCACGTATCACGAGCCTTAGGGCTTTCTTCTTCGAGGAACCACCTTGGAATATTTTCCTAAACATTTTCTCCCTCTGAAAATTTCTGCAAAAAAATTTAGTGACTCGAAATAAAAGTGGACCAAATTAAACTCAACAATATTGATAGCAACTACTCCCACAAGTTCCTAGAGGCTATATGATGCAACAAAACTACTTTGGACCATATAAATTTGACATGAAACTCAAGAACAAGGTCACCACAACAGGAAAAATGTGCAATATATAAAGCACAAGAAAAAAACTAATTGGACCATTGGACGAGTCACATACCGAAGAACAATCCCCCAAAACAGTTTCAGAAATAGAGCTCTGAGAAAGGAGATCGAAAATGGCAGCAAGATGAGCAAGAACACGGGTTTGACCAAAGGTGTGATTTTTTCTGGAGGAAGACGAAGTGGTTGGGTGGCTGGAATAAGTGAGGGGGCCTACGTGGGCCCCACAAGCCTTGTAGGCGTGCCCTGTGGGCTTGCGGCCCATGGGTGTGATACGTCTCCAACGTATCTATAATTTTTTATTGTTCCATGTTGTTATATTATCAATCTTGGATGTTGTTATAATTATTTTATAGTCATTTTATATCATTTTTTGGTACTAACCTATTGACATAGTGCCAGTTGCTGTTTTTTGCATGTTTTTTTACATCATAGAAAATCAATACCAAACGGAATCCAAATGCAACGAAACTTTGCGGAGATTTTTTATGGACCAGAAGACACCTAATGTGCCAAGGCTGCGCCTGGGGGTGCTCTGAGGAGAGCACAACCCACCAGGGCATGCCAGGAGGCCCAAGCGCGCCCTGGTGGGTTGTGCCCACCTCGGGTGCCCCCGGACCACCTCTTTGCTCTATAAATACCCCAATATTCCAGAAACCCTAGGGGAGTCGATGAAAATCAATTCTAGTCGCCGCAGAGTCCAAAACCACCAGATCCAATCAAGACATCATCACGGATGGGGTTCACCACCTCCATTGGTGCCTCTCCGATGATGCGTGAGTACTTCTTTGTAGACCTTCGGGTTCGTAGTTAGTAGCTAGATGGCTTCCTCTCTCTCGTTTGATTCTCAATACAATGGTCTCTTGGAGATCCATATGATGTAACTCTTTTTGCGGTGTGTTTGTTGGGATCGGATGCACTTTGAGTTTATGATCAGATCTATCTTTTTATATGCATGAAAGTATTTGAGTTTCTTTGATCTCTTTTATGCATGATTGCTTATAGCCTAGTATTTCTTCTTCGATATTTAGGTTTTGTTTGGCCAGCTTGATCTATTTATCTTGCAATGGGAAGAGGTGCTTTGTAGTGGATTCGATCTTATGGTGCTTGATCCCAGTGACAGAAGGGGAACCGACACGTATGTATCGTTGCTACTAAGGATAAAACGATGGGGTCTATCTCTACATAGATAGATCTTGTCTACATCTTGTCATCGTTCTTATTGCATTACCCCGTTTCTCCATTAACTTAATAAACTAGATGTGTTGGGAATATTACTACTGAGTATAAACCGGCCAGGAGGGGCCGGGTTATGCCTGTAATGAGTTATTTATATCTGAAGCCCATGAAGACAAGGAGTATGGCACTTTACGAAGGAGAGCTTGCACGGAGGCCGAAGGCCCAAAGGCGGTTTAGGGCCCATAGACATAAACTGCCATATAGCATGTAACTTGTATTGTAAGATAGGAAAGGGTAGAAACCAGGCCGGACACAAGGCAAAGCAGATTCGCTCCCTGGTCATCGAAACCCTAGCAATTCCATCACAACTGGAGTAGGCTTTTACCTTCCTCGTAAGGGGTCGAACCAGTATAATTCCTTGCGTCCCTTTTCCGCTTTAACCCCTTTAAGATAACCCATCGCGATGGCTCCATGACTAAGTCCTTTCACTAGGACATCTGCCATGACAAAACCACGACAGTTGGCGCACACCGTGGGGCTATCGCACGATGGTTTCAAGTTCTTGAAGGGCAACTTCGAAGGACTCAAGGGATACGTTGTAGTCCGGATGACCAAGATTCGTCGTGGAAAGCTCTACATCGACGACGCAGGCTGGGGCCCCAAGGCCGCCTCGATTGAGTACGGGTACCGGGTCCCCTTTGGAGGAATACACGTCTTCATTGGCAAGATTGGCGAACCGGGCCCTGAGCCGGACATCTGCACCAACATCGTCGAGACGCCTCAGCATGCAAGACCTGCCCAAGTTTAGCCTGCCGTAAAGCGTACCTTCGTGGGAGTCATCCACGGAGCGGAATCTGAGGATAGATCGGTATCTGGTGGCAAAACCGTCGTTTACTCTGATGACGAGTCTTCAACTGGAGAAACTGAGTCGCTATATCAGCTGCATGATGGCCAGATTGGTGGCGGTTCCGATGGCGACAGTATTCTGGACCTCTTTGATCCACTGAGCCGAGTTGCAATTTTCATGGCTGGTACGCAGTCGGTGCAGCATTCTTCTACCGCAGCGGCAATAATTTTTGGTTCAGTAGCTGCAACACCCGCTGGGGCAGGAGGCCCCGCGCTAGCACCGGTTCAGGTTTTGTCCGATTTATTTGACACTTTGGCAACATTGCTGGCAGCTGAGGTTAATCCGGCCGATCAGGATCAGCATAACGCAGAAATTGCAAAGGTGAAGGATCAGATAGCTCAAGCTAAGGTAGATCTGGCAGCAGAGAACACCAGGATGGCCATAGAGCGGGCCGAATTAGAGGCACATGTCTATCGACTTATGCTGGATCAGAGTGCATTAAATGATGTCATGAGGAGAAGGTACCGGTCTCACCTACCCTCAGTTTACGAGGGAAGGAATCTCTTTAACACGCCAAGGGCAGGAACCAGCAACCAACCAGTGGTAAACAAGGTGGAGGCACCTGGAACGGGGACGCCGGTTCAGCCACGCACGACGGATCTGCCTCGTCAGAACAATGTCCTGTCACATCACGTTTCAACGCCTCCGGGTCATTACTCTAACTAGTTGGATAATATCGTTGCCGCCGCTTCACGATTGGCAGCTCTTCTGATTGAAGGCGAGTCTCCAATGGCAGTTGAAACACGGCGGGCTAGAGAGCTCCTTCAGACAGCTTTAACCCAAAAGTAGGCTTATTCGCACAGTCATGAGAGGCATTCCACCCCCTGCCCAAGTCGGAGCTACATCATCCATATTGATGAACCAGCCGTATCAAGCAGTGCGCGAAACCGTAACCCGCCGCGAGGCCATAACCCAGCAGGCGGCGGCGCTAATGCCCAGGATGTGGTGGATCACGGTAGAGCACGTCAAGAAGCCGAGTTAGCAGCGCGGTATGCGGCCCGTCAGCTTACCCCGGTTCGTCCAACCACTTCGGTGGAACAGGTGTGGTTTTTAGTTCTTTGGGAGTGTTGTGTCTCACCTTGGCCTTACGTAACGTGCGACTACCCAAGGATTTCAAGGGTCCTCGTAAGGTGCCCAATTACGCTACCGATTTACCCCCCGAATCATGGGTCGAGAGCTATGAGATGGCGATGGAAATGCTGGACGTGGATGATGCGGCTTGTGCTAAGTACTTCACCATGATGCTAGAAGGAACAGCTCGTACCTGGCTAAAAAGTTTACCAGCTAACTCCGTTGGGTCATGGGCTGAGTTAAAAAGCCGGTTTATCCAGAATTTCAAAGATATGTGCAAGCAGCCCATGTCAATCGTAGACTTAGCCGCCTGTGTTCAAGAGGAGGGGGAGTACACAACCCATTGGGTAAAGCGAGTCTCAGCTATTCTGCATTCATCAGACCACATCAATGCTGATACGGCAGTCTTAACATTGGAAGGCAATTACCGGTTTACGCCTTTGAAACTGAAGTTGGGGCTCAAGCGTCACTGCAATGGCGTGGCAACGCTTATGGCAGCTCTGGTTAAGTATGCCAACTCGGATAGTACCAAGGACCCTGAGTCTGAGGATGAAAAGCTGGGGAAGGGAAAGAAGAATGGCAGTGCCAAGGGGCAACAGCATAACCCAGCGGGTCATGGGAACAACGGTAAGCGCAAGGAGGATAATAGCTTGGACTTTGTGGCTCATACCAACACCCAGGATAATGGTCAGCGTTGTAAGGGTAAACCGCCCCAGCGGGGTGGAGGATCAGGTCCCAATCTTGAGTGCCTATTAAACCAGCCTTGCCCAAAGCACGGATCGTGAGAAAGGCCCGCTACGCACCTTTGGAAGGATTGCTTTATCATGCAGGAGTTTAAAAATTCGAATCTTTTCCAATACGACCATGGACCGCCCGGCGGTTCAGGATGCGGTTCTCATGGGCCGGGTTATGGTGGAGGCAGCTCCAATTCAGGATTCAAAGGCAACCAAACCGGACATGGCAATCAAGGCAGTCCTGGCAACCAGGGAGGTTATAATCATCAGGGGAGTCAGCAGCAGCAACAATCGGGTTATCAGAGTAATCCGAAATAGTTGAATAGTGGCCAGTACCATGTCTTCACCACTAGCTTATGTAAGCGCGATCAGAAGCTTCATAAAAGGGTAGTAAACTCCGTTGAACCGGCGGTCCCCGTTATATGCGCTGGTCTGAACAACCCATTTTGTGGAGTCGTGAGGATCATCCACCCCAGGTTGATAATCCGGGTCATCTAGCCTTAGTGGTGGCACCTCAGCTTGGGGGGTATAAGTTCACCAAGGTGCTCATGGATGGAGGGAGAAGTATCAATATTCTTTACTATGAAACCTTCCGTCGCATGGGATTGACAGATAAAAATCTTAAACCGCCGAACATCGTTTTTCATGGTGTGGTGCCTGGTAAATCTATAACGCCCTCGATGCGGCTATATCTCCCACGTGTCGAAGCATGACTTAGAGGCATAACCGCATTGAAAGCAATGTCGCAAGTGAGGTAATCTTCACACAACCCATGTAATACATAAGGGAAAGAGTTACATAGTTGGCTTACAATCGCCACTTCACACAATTACATGAATAAAGCATTACATCAACCAGATACAATCAAGGTCCGACTATGGAACCAAAATAAAAGAAGACTACCCCAAAAGCTACACAGATCCCCGATCGTCCCAACTGGGCTCCACTACTGATCAACTGGAAACGGAACAACACTACGAACATAATCTTCATCGAGCTCCTCCTAGAACTCGGTTGCATCACCTGCATGGTTCAACGGCACCTGCAAGCTGGTTTTGGAAGTAACTGTGAGTCACGGGGACTCAGCAATCTCACACCCTCGCGATCAAGACTATTTAAGCTTATATGTGGGGTAAAGGTATGAGGTGGAGCTGCAGTAAGCGACTAGCATATTTGGTGGCTAACATACGCAACTGAGAGTGAGAAGAGAAGGCCAAGCACGGTCGAGAAACTATGATCAAGAAGTGATCCTAGATCAACCTACGTCAAGCATTACTCCAACACCGTGTTCACTTTCCGGACTCCACCGGAAAGAGACCATCAAGGCTACACACACGGGTGATGCATTTTAATAAAGTTAGGGTTTAGGTTTTCTACAACCGGACATTAACAAATTCCCATCTACCCATATCCGCGGGCACGGCTTTCGAAAGTTCAAATCCCTGCAGGGGTGTCCCAACTTAGCCCATCACAAGCTCTCACGGTCAACGAAGGATATTCCTTCTCCCAAGACAATCCGATCATACTCGGCATCCCGGTTACAAGACATCCTCGACAATGGTAAAACAAGTCCAGCAAGACCCCCCGCTGTGCCGACAAATCCTGATAGGAGCTGCACATATCTCGTTCTCAGGCCACACCGGATAAGCTAAGCGTACGGGAGCCAACGTAACCCAAGTTGCCAAGGGACGGCCCCGCACGGTGCTCTGGGTTGGACAAACACTTAGACAAGCACTGGCCCAGGGGTTTAAAATAAAGATGACCCTCGGGATGCGTGACTCCCAAGGGAAAAAGGCTAGGTGGCGAATGGTAAAACCAAGGTTGGGCCTTGCTGGAGGAGTTTTATTCAAAGCGACCTGTCAAGGGGTTCCCATTATAACCCAACCGTGTAAGGAACATAAAATCCAGGAACATAACACCGATATGACGGAAACTAGGGCGGCAAGAGTGGAACAAATCACGAGGCATAAGGCCGAGCCTTCTACCCTTTACCAAGTATATAGATGCATTAATATAAATAAGAGGTATTGTGATATCCCAACAAAATAACCATGTTCTAAACATGGAACAAGCTCCAATCTTCACCTACAACTAACAACGCTATAAGAGGGGCTGAGCAAAGCGGTAACATAGCCAAACAACGGTTTGCTAGGACAAGGTGGTTTAGAGGCTTGGCTAACAATATGGGAGGCATGATAAGCAAGTGGTAGGTATCGCAGCATAGGCATAGAAAAAGAGCGAGCATCTAGCAAGCAAAGATAGAAGTGATTTCGAGGGTATGGTCATCTTGCCTGAGATCTCGAAAGGAAGAAGAACGAGTCCATGAAGAAGACAAATGGTCGTAGCCAACGAATCCTCACAAACGCAACGTTATAAGAACCAACCCGAAGAAGCAACACCAGAAAGGAGCAAACAACATAGTAAAAAACTATCACATAAACATGGCATGATGCACAAACAATTATGATGCATGTCCGGTTTAATGAGGCATGGCATGGCAAAATGCACAAACAACCCTACATATTAAGTGGAGCTCAATATGCAACTCCGTTGCATATTGACGAAACACCACATGACTTATTTAGTTCTCTCTCGTTTATGTACCCAACAAGATTAAATGTTGTTAGCATGGCAAGAGGTGAAGCATAATGAAACTACCTTTCTAGGCAAGTTTAAATGAGGCCGGAACAACAAAACAACAAGTCTGGAAACTCCTCATGTGCATATTTTAGGTTTGGTACTGATCTTCCCTAAACACAATTTTTAGAGTTGTTAAACATGCAAAGTGATGCCACAATGTTAAACTAGGCATTATTCTACCCCATTTACATATAAAGTTTATTAAATTTGGAGCTATGGTTATTTAGTTATGAAATAAGCCATTTTAGCATGGCATAAGAGTAAAATTACACAAACAGCAATTTAAACATTTTAAACATGGGTGAAAGTGGCAAATTATTAATCTACACAAAATTCTAAGCAAGTTTCATATATAAAGTTTTTACATGCGATGCTTAGTTTGTGAATTAAGATATGCATGAAGTCTAGGGACTAATATGCAAAACTGAAATTCCCTGCATAAAAGATAAATTTGTTGACAGGAAAAAATAGAGTTGGGCCGAAACTGAACCACATGGGCCGCTCTGGAAACTATAGTGCGCAAGGGGGTGTGGGATAGCGCGTAGGTGCTCACCAGAGGGGCCTTAGGCCGGATCTGGTGTTGGGCTGAACGAAGGCAGGCCGCGGAGCTGGGCTAGAGAGGCACGACACGAGACGACGGGTCAACGGGCACAGGCGCTGCTCATGGTCTTCGTTCACCTCGCGTGGGCAAAGCAGCAGGGGAAAAAATCAGCCGGCGACGCGAGATCCGGCGTGAAGGACGACGGAGCATGGCCGGGAACAGGCGGATGCAGGCAAGTGTGGTCAGATCCGCACGTGGGGAGTCCGTTTTGGTGGTAGAGGAGCTCAGCGGCGTCGGCAGCGGGAGTCCATGCTTCGGGCGTTGTCGAGGCGGCTGGCCGCGCAAGAAGACGAGGACGGTGGGGTTCAGAGGAGGACGAAGCCACCAAGTCTTGCCAAGGTGCGGCGACGCTGGAGACAGGGACTTGCAATGTGCGATCCTGGCGACGGGACAGAGGGGGCGCAAGCGGCCTTGACGCCGGGACCATGGCGTGGTGCTCGGGACCGGACGGCGCTCCTGGTTGGGGACGAGGAGGTCCTCGAAGTAGAGGCGCGGGCGGCTGGTGGCGTGAACATGCAGGGCGGCGGGGCACGCTCGGTTCTCATGGTCCATTCAGGATCGACCAGAGGAGGGAAGAGGAGGAACGGCCGGTCGTGCTCGAGCAGACGGGCGGTGACGAGGCAAGGCGGTGGTGGTCGTAGGCGAAGAGAGGAGCTTGGGGATCGAAGCAGGAGGAGGGGATCTGGGGGCGAAGCTGGTTGGTTCGGCGCTGAAAACGAAGGGAGTGGCGGCGGCGCTAGGTAGGATCCCTAGAAATTAGGGATTTGGTCTCGGTTTAGACTAGTTTATATAGCGGGTAGGTTAGACTAGGGGCTATCTCGTCCCTTCGGTCGTAATCGGACGGACGGAAAAAAATATGTTAGGAAGAAAACGGAGATGTTTTGTAGATGTTCGGGGATGTTCCGGACCCAATGGTGACGACTGCTCGGGTCGGGTCCGGGACAATTTTTGGACGCGCGCGAGGGCCGCGGGCTGACGAGAGATGTTAGGTTGGGCCTGGTGGTGGGCTGCGCAGAAAACCTCAGGCGGAGAGAAGAGACGAGAGAGAGAGAGAGAGACCCAGCAGCGGTTTCCGGAGACCGAAAACGTCCGACGAAAAAACCGGCTACTATTGCCGCTATGGTTATCCGTTGGGGCGTCAAACGGACTCCTAATGCGATGAAACTTGACAGGTGTCCTGCCTACACTATAATAAGACCACACACCAACTTTCAACCCATTCCGAGAACATCTTCCAGCCACTTATAAAATACTATTTCGGACGTGCCGCGGGCGCGTGCAAGTGTGTCTGGGCTCAGAACGGAAAACGGACGGAACTGGGGGAACTCGGACGAATGCAAGTTTTGAAAACATGATGATGCAATGCACATAATGACATGACAAGATGCAACACACAAGCAAAAGACAAGGCAACAACAGCGAATAACTGGAGGACACCTGGCACATCGGTCTCGGGGCGTTACAACACTCCACCACTACGAGAGGATCTCGTCCCGAGATCTAGAATGGCACCGAAAGGAAAACGGAAGAGAAAGAGTAGAGGTAAAACTAAGTTGCTTCTTAGACAAACGAGAGAAACCAAAGACCCTTGAGAGGTTAAGCCCTTTTGAGAAAAGAACACAACGGAGATGAACAAAGTTGGAAACACTCTGTTAGAAAACAGGAACAAGGAACGTTACTAGAACCTTGTAGGTTGAAAGGCATAAGAAAAGTGTTACAAAGGACAAGAAGTACATGCAAGTACTCCGGTAGAAACGAGATGTAGAAGGAACGATAAAGATCAATTATGACAACACTCCGGTTGGAAATGGAAGGTAAAAAATATGAGCTTGGCAAGATGAAAGCACTTGGATGAGACTCCGGTTAGAAGAGGAATGATAGACATAACACTCCGGTTAAATGGATAAGCAAGAAAAGAACACGATCTTCACAAATCGAGATGATGAGTGAAGAGAGCAACGTCACAATGCCTCCGGGACGAAAGAATAGAAGATAGATAATTTAAATAGGAGAATGGAGAAGAAAATGCCAACTTCTGCCACAAAAGAGCTTGAAAAGGCATCCTTAGGAGAAGGGTCGAGCGGAGTTGTTGGAAATCCAACAACGAAAGGATAAGCTTGATATGGTCTTATGGAATACACCTCAAATTATGAGGTGACAACCTGCCACTCACGGAAAGAAGAATTGGATTGGTATGACCATGGAGATGAGAAACTATATCATCGGGAGGATAAATGAAGATCTTGGGTCATTTAAGAGCACCATAAATAGAAACAATCCTTAGTGAAGGCTTTAGGTGAAACATGACACAAGATAGCTCCAACGAATTGGTTAATGGACTTAAAATACCTCATTCTTAACAACATGTGAATCATGAAACATGAACTCAAATCATCAAGAATGACATAATACCACCTGCAATGATAAGGTAGAAACACTCCAAATAGCAAGATGAAGAATACTTGAGCTCCTCTGAAAAGAATCTTGATGAACACTTCGAGAAGGAAATACGTCCTTGATGAACCAACATGTAGAACCTCCATGAAGAACTCCGGTAAACAAAAGGATAACGAAAAGAAAGGGAAGTTGAAAACACAAGGTGAACCTTGTAATGATTTAGATGTATTTCCATGATGATATAATTGCGAGATCTTGGAACTCCGGAAAAGAAAGATGAGCTATTGAGCCCAAGAATTTTTTATGAACCTCCGGAATAGGGAATTGAGTTCACTCGATGAAACAAGAATAAGAATTACATTATGCTTATCCTTCACCAATTAAATTGATGACAAACAATGGATTTGACATATTACTTATTCTCGTAGAAAAGATTAGGAGAGATATAACATAAACTTGAGAATGTCTTCCACGAACCACCGGTAAGATGAAACAACGAATGAATTAATATGATAGCAAGGAAGAAAAATCCTGAATAGCCACCGTAAGAATTGGAAATGAACAAAGTAAAGGGATGAATCACCGGTAAGAATTAGAGATCGAGTGAGGATACTTGAGGGGATTTAGATACCACTGAAACAAAGAGATCACGAGCTAATTAGAGAATATTGAATGATGCACCGGTAAGATTTGGAGAATGATAGCTGAAGGCTGAGAATGAATAAGTTTTCTGAAATGATGGGCTCCGGAGGAAGGAAAAGAGAAAACAACTCATGAAATGCTCCGGATGGATGAAAAGAATTCCCACAATCAAAAACAATTATGAGAGGATGGCCTCAAACTAGAATCATGAATCTCTGAGAGAACGGATAAGATATGGAGGAAAAACTCTTCTTCGGTCTTCAAAATCCGAGAATGACGATGAGAAACACCACCAAGAATTGTTGAGGCACTCCGTAATGAAGAGTGGAAAAGGTTGAGCCAACGATGAAAAGAATTTGAAAGATCTTGGAGAAATACATATGACTGATGATGAATCATACTTACGTCAAACTTTGAAAAGAATTTAGGATAGCTCCGGAAAAAATTAGAAGAGTCGGGTAAGATCCTGGAAAAAGACCTGTGGGTTAGGGCCCACTGAAAAGATATAACGTTGAACGATTTTGAAAAGAGATTGCACCGGTTGATTCAAATGGCTTGAATAGGATAACAACCTCGAAATAGGTTGAACGGATCTTGAATGACACGACGAGCCTTTTGAGATATCTTGAGCACTCTGAAACAAATGAATAGCGAGAAGTGAATTATTATGAGGTGCACCGGTATAAGAAGGCATTGGAACAAGGAAAAAGATATGATCAATAACGCTTGAATTGAAACCACCAGAGAAGAAAAGAATGGAGAATGATGAACTAGAAGCTCCGTTAGAATCTTATGAGCATCACCGGATAAGAACATTCAAAGACAAGAATGAAGAGTCTTCACATGAATAAAATGGATACTTTATTAAGATATATGAGTCCTTGAAGAAAAAGGGTGGGAGGGAGGGAAAACAAAGTCAACTTGAAGACGGATGAAACGAATAACGTTGATGAAAAACTGAGATTGGATCTTGCAAATGTTGAAATGATCGGATCCACTTGAAGAGAAAACACACCGGTTGAAAAAGAATTGACATGACAAACTCGATGATCATGAAGGATTGGTATTCACATCGGAGTATGAGAACACCGCATGGAAAAGGTATGGAATCAACATTTGACTTCGAAGCAACTCGAATACCACAACTCAAAACAAAACAAAGGATTGGCTTGCAAAATAAGCCGGAACAAACATATGATAGAGATTTCGTCCAAAGTTTTCGTGGTGGGGCCTACACGGGCTCGATCGTACAGCACCATCATGTACAAGGCAGTGCACATGACATACGAAGCGTCCCTGAGTCAGCATAGCCAAGGACTCTTTAAGACGCAACGAGACCACTGTAAAACCAACCGTGGATAGGCGGACCACTAGACGTCGAACCCCAATTTCATATCATACATCTGTCGGAAAAGATATCCTAAGAGCTACTTGAATTCCCACTTATAAACTCCCGAAATTTTCCGGTTATGCAATCAGGTGTTGGGGATATAGGGGAAGCATAATATCTCACCCAAAACTAACAAATCCTACATCCAGATGTATCCATCCTTCAAACCAAGAAACCTTCGGAAATCATTTACCTCAACCTTCGAAAAGCATCCGTTATACAAGTTATGGCAATACTCCCGAACTCCCGCCCCAGTACTGGGTGGTGTCGAGGTTATCTCACCAACAACTGCATAAAAGAGATTTTCGATGTCGGCGAAACTCAGGTATTCCAGAACTGCAACGATAAAATTGTGACGACAACACCTCGGAGCTCAACTCCCCGGGACACTGCCACAACCCCTAAATGTCAGGAGGCACCAAGAACAATGTTCTCGTCACAAAACCATCGGAACGATTCCAAGATACCTGCGTGATCCTAACAAAATTTAGTGAAATTTGAGAAGAGAAGAGTCAAAACTCTACGTCAGGATGCCTCACCAGAGCGACGAAAGGACTGAGGAGTAAAAAGAATTCCTACTCTCCGATATATATAATCCTAAATGACTCAAAACATTTTTTTCTAGACTCAACAACGCCAGCGATTCGATCAAGCAGGGGGCTCCTAAAGTCAGGGAAGGCTCTGATTACCAACTTGTAATGCCCTCGATGCGGCTATATCTCCCACGTGTCAAAGCACGACTTAGAGGCATAACCGCATTGAAAGCAATGTCGCAAGTGAGGTAATCTTCACACAACCCATGTAATACATAAGGGAAAGAGTTACATAGTTGGCTTACAATCGCCACTTCACATAATTACATGAATAAAGCATTACATCAACCAGATACAATCAAGGTCCGACTGTGGAACCAAAATAAAAGAAGACTACCCCAAAAGCTACACAGATCCCCGATCGTCCCAACTGGGCTCCACTACTGATCAACTGGAAACGGAACAACACTACGAACATAATCTTCATCGAGCTCCTCCTTGAACTCGGTTGCGTCACTTGCACGGTTCAACTACACCTGCAAGCTAGTTTTGGAAGTAACTGTGAGTCACGGGGACTCA
The DNA here is from genome assembly GCF_003073215.2 of Triticum urartu. NCBI lineage: Eukaryota > Viridiplantae > Streptophyta > Magnoliopsida > Poales > Poaceae > Triticum > Triticum urartu. Next base: position 468,474,268 of record NC_053026.1, on the reverse strand, counting down.
GCAATCTCACACCCTCGCGATAAAGACTATTTAAGCTTATAGGTGGGGTAAAGGTATGAGGTGGAGCTGCAGCAAGCGACTAGCATATTTGGTGGCTAACATACGCAAATGAGAGCGAGAAGACAAGGCCAAGCACGGTCGAGAAACTATGATCAAGAAGTGATCCTAGATCAACCTACGGCAAGCATTACTCCAACATCGTGTTCACGTTCCGGACTCCACCGGAAACAGACCATCACGGCTACACATGCGGGTGATGCATTTTAATAAAGTTAGGTTTTAGGTTTTCTACAATCAGACATTAACAAATTCCCATCTGCCCATAACCGCGGGCACGGCTTTCGAAAGTTCAAATCCCTGCAGGGGTGTCCCAACTTAGCCCATCACAAGCTCTCACGGTCAACGAAGGATATTCCTTCTCCCAATACAATCCGATCAGACTCGGTATCCCGGTTACAAGACATCCTCGATAATGGTAAAACAAGTCCAGCAAGACCACCCGCTGTGCCGACAAATCCCAATAGGGGGTGCACATATCTCGTTCTCAGGGCACACCGGATAAGCTAAGCGTACGGGAGCCAATGTAACCCAAGATGCCAAGGGACGGCCCCGCACGGTGCTCTGGGTTGGACCAACACTTAGACAAGCACTGGCCCGGGGGTTTAAAATAAAGATGACCCTCGGGATGCGCGACTCCCAAGGGAAAAAGGCTAGGTGGCGAATGGTAAAACCAAGGTTGGGCCTTGCTGGAGGAGTTTTATTTAAAGCGAACTGTCAAGGGGTTCCCATTATAACCCAACCGTGTAAGGAACGCAAAATTCGGGAACATAACACCGATATGACGGAAACTAGGGCGGCAAGAGTGGAACAAATCACCAGGCATAAGGCCGAGCCTTCCACCCTTTACCAAGTATATAGATGCATTAATATAAATAAGAGGTATTGTGATATCCCAACAAAGTAACCATGTTCCAAACATGGAACAAGCTCCAATCTTCACCTGCAACTAACAATGCTATAAGAGGGGCTAAGCAAAGCGGTAACATAGCCAAACAACGGTTTGCTAGGACAAGGTGGTTTAGAGGCTTGGCTTACAATATGGGAGGCATGATAAGCAAGTGGTAGGTATCGCAGCATAGGCATAGCAAAAGAGTGAGCATCTAGCAAGCAAAGATAGAAGTGATTTCAAGGGTATGGTCATCTTGCCTGAGATCCCGAAAGGAAGAAGAACGAGTCCATGAAGAAGACAAATGGTCGTAGCCAACGAATCCTCACAAACGCAACGTTATAAGAACCAACCCGAAGAAGCAACACCGGAAAGGAGCAAACAACATAGTAAACAACCATCACATAAACATGGCATGATGCACAAACAATTATGATGCATGTTCGGTTTAATGAGGCATGGCATGGCAAAATGCACAAACAACCCTACGTATTAAGTGGAGCTCAATATGCAACTCCGTTGCATATTGACGAAACACCACATGACTTATTTAGTTCTCTCTCGTTTATGTACCCAACAAGATTAAATGTTTTTAGCATGGCAAGAGGTGAAGCATAATGAAACTACCTTTCTAGGCAAGTTTAAATGAGGCCGGAACAACAAAACAACAAGTCCGGAAACTCCTCATGTGCATATTTTAGGTTTGGTACTGATCTGCCCTAAACACAATTTTTAGGGTTGTTAAACATGCAAAGTGATTCCACCATGTTAAACTAGGCATTATTCTACCCCATTTACATATAAAGTTTATTAAATTTGGAGCTACGGTTATTTAGTTATGAAATAAACCATTTTAGCATGGCATAAGAGTAAAATTACACAAACAGCAATTTAAACATTTTAAGCATGGGTGAAAGTGTCAAATTATTAATCTACACAAAATTCTAAGCAAGTTTCATATATAAAGTTTTTACATGCGATGCTTAGTTTGTGAATTAAGATATGCATGAAGTCTAGGGACTAATATGCAAAACTGAAATTCCCTGCATAAAAGATAAATTTGTTGACATGTCGCGATGGCTCCACGACTAAGTCCTTCTAGGACATCTGCCGTGACAAAACCACGACAGTTGGCGCCCACCGTGGGGCAATCGCACGATGGTTTCCGGTTCTTGGAGGGCCGCTTTGAAGGACTCGAGGGCTACGCTGTAGGCCGGATGACTAAGAATCATCGCGGCAAGCTCTACATCGACGACGCAAGCTGGGGCCCCGAGGCCAGCTCAATTGAGTACGGGTACCGGGTCCCCTTTGGTAGCATTCACGTTTTCATTGGCAAGATCGGTGAACCGGGCCCTGAGCCGGACATCTGCACCGACCTCGTCGAGACGGCTCAGCATGCGCGATCCGCCCGGGTTAAACCGGCCATGAAGCGTGCCTTCGTGGGAGTCATCCATGGGGGAAGTTATGAGGACGGGTCAGAATTTCACGGCGCGACCATCGTTTGTTCCGGTGACGAATCTTCGACCGGAGAAACCGAATCTCTTTATCAGCTACAAGATGGCCAGATTGGGAGCTATTCCGATGGCGACAGTATTCCGGACCCCTCTGATCTGCCCAACCGGGTTGGAATATTCATGGCCGGAACACAAGCAGCGCTTCATTCTTCGACAGCTGCGGCAACGATCTCCGGTTCAGCAGCGGTGACGGCTGCCGGGGCAGGAGGCCCTGTGCGCCCGCCGGCTCAGGTTCTATCAGAACTATTTGATGCGTTGGCTGTGCTTATGGCGGAAGTTAATCCGCCGGATAAGGACGTTCACAACGCGGAGATTGCAAAGGTAAAGGAACAGATCACCCAGGCCAAGGCGGATCTGGCGGCTGAGGACACCAGGATGGCCACAGAGCGGGCCGCTTTAGACGCACAGGCCTACATGCTTATGTTGGACCAGAGCGCGTCGCATGAAGTCATGAGGAGGAAGCACCGATCCCGCTTACCTCCGGTTTTCGAGGCCAGAGACCTTTTCAACACTCCAGGACCAAGAGCCGGCAATCCGCTGGAGGGAAACCGGGCAAAAGCCCCTGGGACCGGTGCACCGGTTCAGCCTTGTGAGATGGACCCGCCTCGTCAAAACACCGTTATACCTCAGGCTGCTTTAACACCTCCGGGTCACTACTCCAACCCAATGGACAATCTTGTTGCCGCTGCTGCACGGTTGGAGGCCATTCCAATTGAAGGTGACTCGCCACAGGCAGTAGAGACGTGACGGGTCAAGGAACTTCTGAGGATAGCTTTGGCCCAATAGGAAGCGTACTCGTACAGCCGCGACCGGATCCACTCGACCCCCCGTCCAAGCCAGAGCTATAGCAGACATATGGATGAACCAGCAGTGTCGAGTAATGAACGACGTGGGGCACCCCGTGACAACAACCCGGCAGGTGGTGCTGATAACGCTCAAGGAGTGGTGGACCGGGCCCGCGCGCGCAGGGAGGCCGAGTTAGCCACACAGCATCAGGCTCGGCAGCTCACGCCGGTTCGTCCAACCACCTTGACTGAACCTGGTGTTACTTCTAGTTCTTTGGGGGTGCCTTGCCTTATCCCCGCTTTACGCAACGTGCGCCTGCCCAAGGATTTCAAAGGCCCGCGCAAGGTACCAAATTACACGGCGGATCAACCTCCGGAGACATGGGTGGAGAGCTATGAGATGGCCATGGAGATGCTTGATGTGGATGACGCGGCGTGTGCGAAATACTTCACCATGATGCTTGAAGGAACGGCCCGTACTTGGTTAAAAAGCTTGCCGGCTAATTCTATCAGTTCATGGGCCCAATTACGAGCCCGGTTTATCAGCAATTTCAAGGATACCTGTAAACAGCCTATGTCGATAGTGGACTTAGCTACATGCATCCAGGAGGAAGGAGAATCAACGACTCATTGGTGCGCCGGGTTTCACAAGTGTTGCACTCCTCAGACCGCATCAACGCTGACACTGCAGTATTAACCCTAGAAGGCAACTGCCGGTTTGGGCCCCAGAAGCCGAAGTTGGGACGGATGAAGTGTCATTGCACTGACATGGGGACCCTCATGGCCGCTTTGGTGAAATATGCTGATTCTGATAGTACCAAGGATCCCGAATCCGATGATGACAAGACAGGGAAAGGGAAGAAGAACAGTAGCTCCAAAGGTCAGCAGCATCACTGGGCAGGCAATGGTGGTGGAGGCAAGCGTAAAGCGGATGGTAACATGGACTTTGTGGCTAATACCAACGCACAGGACAATGGCCAGCGACGCAAGGGTAGACCGAAAAATCAATATGGAGCACCCAACCCTAACCCAAACCGCCTAAACTATCTGCTAAGCCAGCCCTGTCCAAGACATGGGACGAAGGAGGCGCCAGCAAACCACCTTTGGAAGGATTGCTTTATTATGCAGGAGTTCAAGAATTCTAATAATTTCCGGTATGATCACGAATCTGGCGGTGGCTCAGGATCCGGGCCAGGTTACGGTGGAGGAAGTTCCGGTTCAGGATTCAATGGTAATTCGGGCGGACATACTGGTCAAAATAGTCAGAACAGCCAGGGTGGTTACAACCAACAACAGCAACCGTCAGGTTACCAGAGCAACCCAAAGCAGTTGAGTAGTGGGTAGTACCATGTCTTCACCACTAGCTTGGACAAGCGAGACCGGAAGGTTCAGAGGCGGGCGGTCAACTCTGTTGAACCGGCCATACCCCGTTATCTACGTTGGTCGGAACAACCAATCATATGGAGCAGAGAGGATCACCCTCCCCAGGTCGATAATCCGGGTCAGTTGGCTCTAGTGGTGGCGCCTCAGGTGGGAGGTTATAAGTTCACCAAGGTGCTCATGGACGGAGGGAGCAGCATTAACATCCTGTATTATGAGACCTTCCGTCGTATGGGACTAACAGATAAAAATCTCAAACCGTCTAATATAGTGTTCCACGGCGTAGTGCCAGGCAGATCAGCATATCCCGTTGGTAAGATAGCTCTGGAAGTGGCCTTTGGGGATGACCATGATTCCAGGTCGGAGACATTGACGTTTGAAGTGGTGAAAATCCAGAGTCCATATCACGCCCTGTTTGGGCGACCGGCTTACGCTAAGTTTATGGCACGACCCTATTATGTGTATTTGCAGCTCAAGATGCCGGGTCACAGGGGGACAATAACGGTTCACGGAAGCCGCAAAATCGCTTTGGAATGCGAGGAAGGAGATGCGGCTTATGCAGAGTCGGTTTGTGCCACCGAGGAGTTGAAGTACTATAAAGACAATGTTGATCCGGTGGACATGACTCCGTTGAAGAAGCCAACTACGGAGCATGATCCGGCCCTGAAGTTCAAATCGGCAGCAGAAACTAAGCTTGTTGACTTCGTACCTGGCGATTCGTCCAAGCAGTTCAGCATCAGTGCCAACTTGGATCCGAAATAGGAAAGCGCTCTCATCGAGTTCATCTGTGAGAATCGGGACATTTTTGCATGGAAGCCCTCTGACATGCCAGGTGTACCGAGGCAACTCGCTGAGCACACACTTAATGTCGATCCTAAATATAAACCGGTGAAACAGTTCCTCCGCCGGTTTAACAAAGAAAGACTCAAGGCGATTGGAGAAGAGGTAGCCAGGCTCTTAGCAGCTGGCTTTATTGTTGAAGTTTTTCACCCTGAGTGGCTTGCCAATCCGGTGCTGGTCCTCAAGAAAAACGGCACCTGGCGCATGTGTGTGGATTACACAGATCTTAATAAGGCTTGTCCGGCAGATCCTTTTGCCCTCCCCCGTATTGATCAAATTATTGATGCTACAGCGGGTTGTGAGCGTTTAAGTTTTTTGGATGCATATTCTGGCTATCATCAGATCAAAATGGCAGTTAAGGACCAGGAGAAGATAGCATTTATAACTCCCTTTGGAGCCTTCTGCTATGTGTCTATGCCCTTCGGGCTCAAGAGTGCCCAGGCAACTTACCAACGGTGTGTACAAAATTGTCTTCACAAGCAGATTGGCCGTAATGTACATGCTTACGTGGATGATATCGTGGTTAAGTCCAGGGAGAAGGAGACTCTGATTGATGATTTGAAGGAAACCTTTGATAACCTGAGAACATACAAGATGATGCTTAATCCGGACAAGTGTGTCTTTGATGTACCAGCGGCAAGCTATTGGGTTTTCTGGTGTCCAACAGGGGAATTGAGGCTAATCCGGAGAAGATCACGGCTATCACCTCCCTGGCTAAACCAAAGTGTATCAACGATGTTCAACGCCTGGCAGGCCGGATTGCCGCGTTAAGCCGGTTTATCAGTCGTCTTGGTGAGAAGGCAATCCCTTTGTATCAGATGTTGAAAAAAACGGATCAGTTTGTTTGGAGCTCCGCCGCTAATGAAGCATTTGAGGACTTAAAGCGGCAGTTGACCAATCCACCTATGCTCGCCGCTCCCATTGACAAGGAGCCGTTACTGCTATAAGTTGCTGCTAATGCTCGGGTGGTCAGCGTGGCTATTGTGGTGGAGCGAGAGGAGGCAGGCAAGGAGCATCCGGTTCAACGACCGGTCTATTATATCAGCGAGGTGCTAATCGAGTCCAAGCAAAGGTATCCGCATTGGCAGAAGCTGGTGTATGGAGTTTTTATGGCAAGCCGTAAGCTTAAACAATATTTCCAAGGGAACCCAATTACAGGGGTCAGTTCTGCTCCTTTGGGAGATATCATCCAGAACCGGGAAGCAACTGGCCGGATTGCAAAGTGGGCCATAGAGCTGGGGCCGTACGGTTTGAAGTATGTGCCTCAGACAGCGGTTAAGTCTCAAGCACTTGTTGATTTCATCAATGATTGGACGGAAATGCAAGCACCTGAAGAAAAGCCGGATCACACGTATTGGACCATCCATTTTGACGGATCCAGGCAGTTGGAAGGCTCGGGGGCTGGAGTCGTATTAACTTCCCCACGAGGTGATAAGTTTTGTTATGTTCTCCGTTTAATGTTCCCTTGTACTAACAATGCAGCTGAGTATGAAGTCTTGCTCCATGGTCTCCGGATGGCTAAGGAGATGAATCTAAGTCGAGTTAAGTGCTTCGGTGACTCGGACCTTGTGGCTCAGCAAGTGTCTGGCACATGGGACTCCAAGGACCCATTCATGGCAGCGTATCGTCGGGAGGTGGATACTGTTGCAGGTTATTTCAAAGGCTATCAGGTGGACCACATGGACCGGCGGAAAAGTGAAGCGGCGGACGCTTTAAGCCGGTTGGGCTCTCAGCGCAAACCGGTCCCGCCCAATGTTTTTCTGGATGTGCTGCACAACCCGTCTGTCGGTGTCAAAACCGGCGGATCTCGGGTAGTGGGTCCCGAACTGTGCGTCTAGGCCGGATGGTAACAGGAGGCAGGGAACATGATGTTTTACCCAGGTTCGGGCCCTCTTGATGGAGGTAAAACCCTACGTCATGCTTGATTAATATTGATGATATGGGTAGTACAAGAGTAGATCTACCACGAGATCAAGGAGGCTAAACCCTAGAAGCTAGCCTATGGTATGATTGTTGTATATGGAGTTGATCGCCTACGGACTACAACCCTCCGGTTTATATAGACACCGGATAGGGTTAGGGTTACATAGGGTCGGTTACAATGGTAGGAGATCTTGCATATCCGCATCGCCAAGCTTGCCTTCCACGCCAAGGAAAGTCCCATCCGGACACGGGACGGAGTCTTCAATCTTGTATCTTCATAGTCCTGGAGTCCGGCTGAAGGTATAGTCCAGCTACCCGAACACCCCCTAATCCAGGACTCCCTCAGTAGCCCCCGAACCAGGCTTCAATGACGACGAGTCCGGCGCGCAGATTGTTCGGCATTGCAAGGCGGGTTCTTCTCCAAATCTTGTGTACCTGTAGGAATAATGTCCGTTTTTTGTAATGTAGTGCTCCTCGGCTTCCACGCCCAATAATGGCCGTCTTCCACGTGTCAAACGAATGCGAAAAGCCGAGGCGTTTTTACACCCACACCCCTAGCCGTATAAACGAGCCGCCTATTTAACGGGATGGGGATTTAGGTCCAAACCACATCTTCTCCTTTACGCGAGTTATCATCAGAGCGCTTCCAGCAAAGGTCCATTCCAACATGACCAGCCATCGCAGCTCCTCCCCTCGCCCCTCCGGTCCCAAACCCGGGGACTGGGAGAGTTGCACCATCCCGCATAGCGAGTTAGTGACGCTTCAGGCCAAGGGATTTCTCCCTCAGGCATACATGGTCCCGGTCCGAGCCGGTCTCGCCACCTACAATGGCGGAAGACAAGCGGAGAGCACCCCCAATCCTTCTAAAGGAGAGTGGGTGTGCCTCGTCCCCTATCTAATAAGGGGACTGGGATTTTCAATTCATCCATTTCTCTGCGGGCTTCTGGAGTTCTACGGCCTCCAGCTGCACAATCTCACGCCCGCCTCCGTATTGCATATTGCGGGTTTCGTCGCCCTTTGTGAGCTATTTTTAGGCGTTGAGGCTCATTTCGCGCTGTGGAAGAGGTTATTCTGCCTGGTGCCCCATTCTCAAGAGGGGTCTATATACCAAGTAGGCGGAGCCGAAGTATGGCGCATCGCTGGGACCGGATACCTATCCGGAACCCCAAAGAAGGCGTTCGAGGACTGGCCTTCAGGATGGTTTTACATAGATGACGTCCCGCTACCGGACCCTACCCGGGTCGGTCTCCCTGAGTTCAGCAGTGCTCCATTGAAGAAACGCTTGAGCTGGTGTCCGCGGAGCTCTCAGAGAGAAAGCGACAGAGACGTCCTTTACCTGATGGGCCGAATAAGACTGTTGGCTCATTCTGGACTAACCATGATTGGAGTCATGGCCGCATGCATTATGCGGGGGGTGCAGCCGCTTCAATATAGAGGCCACCCCATGTGGGATTTCAACGGGGAGGATGACGCCACTCGTTACGGTCGTAAGGGGCCGGCCTCAGCCGCCGCCTTAGTAAAGATCTTATCCTCTTTGTACAAGGGAGAAAAGGAGGAATTCCTCCGTGTCAACCCGCGGGTCGGATTCAGTATGTAAGATCCTCCAAGTTGGGTAAGTGAACAATTGCGCTTGCCCGTTTGTTTTATACTCCCATGGTTAGATAGGTAGTCTAACAAATTCAATGCAGGAACTGCGACAGGAGGTGAAGGATATAAACAGCCGCCCTCCACAGCCCGAGGACCCAGAGCGGTCCCTCAATCCGGACTCCGAAGAGGATCCGAACATATCGGTGGAGCTTATCGACGGGGTGTTCCATCAACTAAGCAAGGACAATACCTTGGTAGCCATTATGGCGGATTACCCAGGGTTAATCCCGGCCTCCCAGGTGACAGAAACCGGGGTCTTATTCCCTTGAAAGAGATTCCACCCGCACGTAGCCTGGCGTTTCTGACGACAGCCGTGTTTTGCAGGGGAGATTTCCGAGGCAGGAGGCCGAACCTGTGGCGGCTAGGCAATGAGGGGCCGCAGGGCCCCATGGGGAAAAAAGGAATGTAGTCCGGACTGAGATGCCGGTGCAAAGGTATAGTGCACCCTTTGTTTCCCTGGAGTTATTCTGTCAGGGCATATTAACGCTCGTGCTATCTTCAGAACGAAGAGACCTCGCCGGACTACATCCGGAGAGGTTGCCAATCGCGCCTCCACCAGCCAGGCTCCAACGTCTGGCCAGGAAGCAGAGGCGAGCGCAAGGCGCGCACCGGACGCTCCTCCGACAGAGGATGCGGACAGGCTGTCTGCCACAAATTCTGAAGTGGAGAGTGCCATGAACCACAGGCGTCGCTGGACAATTCTACGCGACGCTTGTTTCTCCCAAGAGGCTTTAGATGCCTTTAATTTGGGAGATGCGTACCTCCGTGCCGCTCAAAATGGTTTAGCCAGAGCCACTGAGCAGTATGTAAAAGACATACGGGTAAGAAAATTTTGGTTAAATATATATATGCCAGTAGCCCCCGAGACTTGAAGCAGCTAGAGCAACTGATTTAAGGATCATTTAATATGCAGCTTCTTACAGAGAAGAATACCGTACTGTCCCAGGAGCTGGAAAAGTGCAAGGCCCAACTAGAGGCCGCACTAACCGCATCAGGGGAGCCCAAAGAGACCCCCTCAGGTAAGATATACTTCGAAAGATTAGTATTGTGCGGTGTGGGTGCAAATCTGACAAATCATATTGCAGATGGCGCCGGACTCGATCCGGATAAGCAACAACTCTTACGCCGGCTAAAGGCCGGTGAGAGTACATTGACAAAGGTGAGGCGAGAGAAGAATGAGCTTCAGGATGCCAACACCAAGCTGGACGTCGAACTTAAAGATGTTCGTGGCCAGCTGTCGGACTCCACGAAGGAGAATCAGCGGCTTTGATGCGGCATTTTTAGTAAGTGCTTGAACGAACTTTGAAAAAAGAGTTCGGCGAGGAAGTCGACTAACAGAGTAATGTCTGTAGGTATGCTCACAGGTCGTCCTGCAGAGGAGATGCCCGGTTCTACGGGTGACCTTCTTCCCGAACTCTTGCAACTGCACGAGCGAATTCGGCAGGCGATGCGGGGTATTGCCCAAGCCTTATGGCCTGCCCACTCCGTGCCCGAGGGCCTTGGAGAGCTTGCGGAGAAGCTGAAGGGAGCTCGGTGGCGCTTCCGGTTGTGGAAGATATCGGCCTACCGACAAGGCGCTAGGGAGGCCTGGGCCATGGTGAAGACCCGTTTTACGAAGTCTGACCCAAACCACATGGCCGAGGTCGGACCAGTGGGGCCTGGCGGGAAGGAGATCCCTGTAAGCTTAGTATACGGCCAAGTAGAGTTGGCCGCGAAGTATTCCCAGCAGGACTGTAAATTAGACAGCCTGTTAGATGGTATAGAAGAGGAATACAATCAGTCAGAATGACTGTGTAATTTTGAATTGACATGTGTAATGCCTTCTAGCCGGATTGTAGATCGTTTGTCGTTGCCGACCTTTTCGCTTCAACCTCGGGACTTGACGGTCCGGAGTGTGTCCGAATACCCTAGCGGTTATATAAGAACCGGGGTATGCATGGAGACTAGGTGTAGGGGTCATCAGTGCTTTATCAGACAAGTGCCCAACTAGTTATGTTATATTACATGGTTAGTAAGAAACATCTTCCAGAGAGAATAGTTCCGTTAAGGGTTCCTTTCGCTGGGAGGCATGCCCTAAAGTGCATGTCCGGACTGCGTGGAAAGACGCAGAAAAAAGCATCTGGGGGCGCATAAAATCAGTAAAAAGATCATCTTTTATTTCACCGACCGAATATTCCCTTAAGAATGCTAGCTTTCGGCTTCACCCAGTCTGAGGTACACATCCGGCTGACCCGGTAGTAACAATCGCAGAGGTGCTCCCTTTACCGCCTAGCCGAACAATCGGGAACGTAGGGGTAAGCACAGGAGCCAGGCAACCCAGCTTTGCCAAAACTTAAGTCATATCGATGCATATAATGGTGAAGAAAAAGGTACATGCGGAAGTTCGACGCATGTGTTGGGCGTGAAGCCCGTATAAATAAGCTTCTGTTAAAGAAGCCCCCAGGTTTAATGAGCGCGAGTGGCGCGTCACTAGATGAGCCTTTAAGTGCTATAAAAGAAAAGAGGGGAAGGAGAGAAATGTAAGACAGAAAAATGCAAAAAATGGACAGAGGAAGGAGACGAACACAGAGTCCGGCGCTAGGCATAGAATCTTCGGAGACGGCTGGCGTTCCACGGGTTCGGCTCGAGTCCGTTATCCGACGCATCTCGCAGGTGGTACGCCCCACCAGTCAGGACTTGGTCGATTATGAATGGACCTTCCCACTTGGGCTTGAGTTTGTCCTTTTTCTTATCCGGCAGGCGTAGAACTAGTTCGCCAACATTGTAATTTTTGGCCCGTACTTCTCTGCTTTGATATCTTCGGGCCTGCTGTTGATAAAATGCGGAACGGGCTTTTGCCACGTCACGCTCCTCCTCCAAGGCGTCCAAGTTGTCCTGCCGATCGAGCTCGGCTTCTCTTTCTTCGTACATGCGCACTCTAGGTGAGTCATGAATTATGTCGCAGGGCAGAACTGCCTCTGCGCCGTACACCATAAAAAATGGTGTGTATCCAGTGGAGCAATTTGGCGTGGTCCGCAGCCCCCATAGCATGGAGTTGAGCTCCTCTACCTAGTGCGTGTTAGATTCCTTGAGGGACCGCACCAGTCTGGGTTTAATGCCGCTCATGATAAGACCATTTGCACGTTCGACCTGGCCGTTGGTTTGTGGGTGATAGACAGAAGCATAATCGAGCTTGATGCCCATGTTTTTGCACCAGAGTTTTACCTCATCGGCGGTAAAGTTTGTAACGTTATCGGTTATGATGCTGTGGGAGACGCCATAACGGTGTACAACCCCGGATATGAAGTCTATCATAGGTCCGGATTCGGCCATTTTAACAGGCTTGGCTTCTATCCATTTGGTGAATTTATCCACCATGACTAGTAAGTATTTTTTCCTATCGGTCCCACCTTTAAGGGGTCCGACCATGTCAAGCCCCCAGACTGCAAAAGGCCAGGTGATGGGTATAGTTTGGAGTGCGGTGGGTGGCATATGGCTTTGGTTGGCAAAAAGTTGGCAACCAGCGCATCGTTGGACTAGGTCCTGAGCGCCTGCCCGGGCCGTCGGCCAATAAAAGCCTGTACGGAAAGCCTTGCTAACAAGGGACTGAGCAGCGGCGTGGTGACCACCGAGTCCGGCATGAATTTCAGCCAGAAGGTTCCTCCCTTCCTCTTCGGAGATGCACCTTTGAAGGACTCCGGTAGTGCTTTTCTTATAAAGCTCTCCCTCATGGACTCTATAGGCTTTAGATCGCCGCACTATGCATCGGGCCTCGTTTTGGTCCTCCGGGAGTTCCTGCCTAGTAAGGTAGGCTAGGAATGGTTCTATCCACGGGGCGATAACCGCCATTATTACGTGGGCTGAAGGTGTAATTTCATTGGCAGAGCCTCCAATTGTGTCAGATTGTTTGGCGTCGAGTGGTGCGGCTGGGTCCGGGCTGTTATTTTTGGGTTCCCCCTCCCATGCTACGGATGGCTTGAAAAATCTTTCCAAAAAGATGTTGGGTGGGACTGCATCGCGTTTTGCTCCGATGCGTGCCAGGACGTCCGCTGCTTGATTGTTTTCTCGGGCTATATGGTGAAACTCCAGCCCTTCGAACCGAGCTGACATTTTTAGGACGGCGTTGCGGTAAGCTGCCATTTTTGGGTCCTTGGCGTCGAAGTCTCCATTTATTTGGGATATCGCGAGGTTTGAATCCCCACGTACCTCTAGGCGCTGGATACCCATGGATACTGCTATTCGGAGACCATGTAGGAGGGCCTCATATTCGGCTGCATTGTTGGAATCCGTGTACATGATCTGGAGCACATATTGGACTGTGTCTCCTGTGGGGGACATTAGGACGACGCCAGCCCCCAGTCCGGCCAACATTTTGGACCCGTCGAAATGCATAATCCAGTTTGAATATGTGCCGTACTCTTTAGGGAGCTCGGCCTCCGTCCATTCTGCGACGAAGTCGGCCAAAACTTGCGATTTAATAGCTCGCCGTGGCTTATAGGTTATATCGAATGGGAGAAGCTCGATGGCCCATTTTGCAATCCGGCCCGTTGCATCGCGGTTGTTGATAATATCGTTGAGTGGTACTTCCGAGGCTACTGTTATGGAACACTCTTGAAAGTAGTGTCGTAGCTTCCGGGATGCCATGAATACCGCATATGCAATCTTTTGATAATGCGGGTACCGTGATTTGCATGGAATGAGGACAGTGGATACGTAGTAGACCGGCCTTTGAAGGGGGAATTTGTGTCCGTCCGTTTCCCGCTCGACAACGAGCACTGCGCTGACAACTTGATGTGTTGCTGCAATGTACAATAACATTGGTTCGCCGGTGTTCGGCGCGGCCAGGACTGGGTTTGTTGCCAATATGGCTTTTATTTCATCAAGTCCGGCCGTGGCGGCATCCGTCCACTCGAAGTGTTCGGTGCGCCGAAGGAGGCGATAGAGGGGTAGTGCCTTTTCTCCCAAGCGGGAGATGAAGCGGCTTAAAGCCGCTACGCATCCGGTTAATTTTTGTATTTGTTTGAGATCCTTTGGGATATCCAATTGTGACAAAGCTCGGATCTTGGCTGGATTTGCTTCAATTCCTCTACCGGATACAATGAAGCCCAAGAGCTTTCCGGCTGGAATGCCGAAGACACATTTTTCCGGGTTGAGCTTGATGTCATATTTTCGGAGGTTATCGAATACAAGCCTCAAGTCGTCTACTAGAGATTCGACATGTCTTGATTTGACGACCACATCATCCACATACGCCTCCACTGTTTGCCGATCTGGTTTGCCAGACATGTCTGGATCATGCGTTGTTATGTTGCACCGGCATTTTTCAGCCCGAAGGGCATTGTGTTGAAGCAGAATGGGCCATATGGTGTGATGAATGCTGTTGCGGCTTTGTCTAATTCTGCCATCTTGATTTGATGGTAACCGGAGTATGCGTCGAGGAAACACAACGAGTCGTGTCCTGCGGTGGCATCGATAATTTGATCGATACGAGGGAGGGGGAAGGGATCCTTTGGGCAAGCCTTGTTAAGGTCTTTAAAATCGACACATAGGCGCCAGGATTTGTCCTTCTTTGGTACCATCACTAGGTTTGCTAGCCAGTTCGGATGTTTTATGTCTCTAATGAATCCGGCCTCCAATAGCTTGGCTAGCTCCTCTCCCATAGCCTGTCTCTTGGGTTCGGAAAAACGCCGAAGGGCTTGTTTGA